>NC_090186.1:30146445-30371445 GCF_024679245.1 Pseudorasbora parva | reverse complement strand
TACTCAAGTAAATGTACAGAAGTATTTGTTTTCATAAGTACTTAAGTATAAAAGTAAATTTCCTTTTTTATGCCAATGCATTACTTTATTATTGTTGTATAAATGCACACTGTCATCATGGTTTAAGTCATTCAGTGATGCTCCATCTGACATACCACCATACGACTAACTAAAAACTAATTTAAATACTTGTATAAAAGTTACAAAGCTCTTTACAAAGCTGCTGTCACTTTAAGGCTGAATGCACGGATCCAATACACTGATACACATCTGATATTCTCCCAACTTTACTCTTCTCTTTCTCCCAAATGTTTATGTTGTTAATATTTTATAAGACATGCACCAAGTGTATGTCAACTAACTAATCTTGATTTTTTTTACTGAAACATATTTTCAAAGTATGGCTATGGGTACACACACTTGTGCCTGAGAACCGTCTTCTTCCATTTTGCTATGAACTCATCAGTGTTCAAAAAAAGTTGGGGAAATGTATATGACTATAAGAGTGATTCCTGATAGACTGTCTGAAGCACAAAAAAAAAAAAAATTTAAAGAAGGAAAAAATCATCCACAGACTTTCAGAGCTGCAACAGAAACGACTTTCGAACTTGTTAGAAATGTAGTGGAGTAAAAAGTACGATATTTGTCTTTCAAATGTAGAGAAGTAAAAGTCATAAGTTTCCTGAAAAAAATAATACTCCAGTAAAGATACTCAAAAAGTGTACTTAAGAGTACAGTACTCAAGTAAATGTACTTAGTTACTGTCCACCTCTGACTTTAAGGCTTTATATAATGTAAACGAATGAGTTATAAAAAGATTCACCCTCCCTCAGAGTTGTCATGAAGGGCAAAATTAGCCGTATAGGCAAAAACCACAATTTTTACCAGGCTTGTAAACATGTTTTTTCTCTGATGTAAAGTTGAGAATTTTAACATGCGGCTCAATGACATTTTGCTCCCTTCTGGAGCCTGCCCCTGGTGGCCAGTTGAGGAATTGCAGTTTACATTACTTCCGTATTGGCTTCAAGAGAGATCGCGCAAGGTTGCTGCTTGGTTGTGACTGAGAAATGTACCAAAGTGACTGAGAAAAGCTGTAAACAAAAACGGGAGAAAACATGCATAGAAAGGAACTGGGGTCATGTAGAGGTCAGTCATGCAGGCAGAGGACTGTGCTCTAGGAATGTTGGCTCAAACCTCAAGCAGAAAAGTAGGTGTCATACTGTGACTCTGAATTCATAGCAGCCGGCATTTAGCCATAAAACCGCAGAAAAAAGCTATGGCTCATCTATGGTCTCTTGCAGTATACGCTTGAGATACCATGGGCCGAACAACATAAAAATGGATTTAAACACTGTAAAAAAAAAAAAAAAAACCTCCAGGACTAAAATATGGCTGAAACTAAACGTCCATGTTTTATAAGCATTTTTTTTTGCTTTAGAGCTTTGTAATTCCATTTGCCAAGACGGCAAAACCCTTTCCCCAAGTTATTTGTGGTGATAAAAAAGTACTGTTAGCATCATGATGCTTAAAATATGTGCTTGTTCCATCTGTGATGGGAGTGATGCCTAATGAAAAATAATCTGAATCATAATTACAACGGAATGCAATGAAAGGTACCATATGTTTAAAGGCGATGATTAATAACTCTGCAAGATAACAAAGAGTTCTTTATAATGTATTCTTTTTGTCAATATCCTGCACAGGTGGTTAATTAAGCATGCTTTGGAAAATACTTGTGGCACATTTGTCATAAATGCAGATGCATTGCACTGTGACTCCAAAGACAACAAAAATAGTCTGTGATTCTTTCCATTTATAACTAAGAGGTTGTGATTTATATCTCAGTTTGTTCTCTTTGTTGCTGTGATTGCTAAAGTCTTATAGTATGGAGAGAGAAAAACAGTGTGCTTCACAGATTTCCACCCTACAAAAAATCTCCTAGTGCTTTTTTTGCCCCAGGCTTGCTCTCAGAAGCTCCATGCTTGAAGTGCTCTTGGGAAGCGCATGACAAAAATAATCTACTAGTAAACCGAATCAGCTCATTCAAATTTACAGTAAAGACGTCTGTGGATTTGAAGAAGAATGCTGATATTCAAAATACCACACATATAAATGAGTAGAAACCCTCTTGACTTCTAAATACAAGTCTAGATGGAACAATAAATGTGTTTTGCGGAATCACTTCTTAGTTGATTTATTCTTTATGGGTGCATTTCTTTGCAATTTGCAATAGTGTCTGCATTTTCTGTAAATAGCCCTATGTCTCTGCGGCTAAGATAAATTAGGAACTAAAGCTATCATAATCATGTCTAGTTTGTTTTTTAGTTGGCACAGTGATACTGAAAGCATTATATAAAAAAAATAATCATTACAGGATTGTCAGTACCGCTGGTTGAAGGCATGATTTAAAAAAAAAAAACAAGAGCAAATGCAACCATCAAATAAAATAAACCATCTATTTTAGTCTTAATGCTTAAAACGATCAGTTAAACTTGGCTATTTACAAATACTTGATTCTGATTGGTCAGTTGCATCATCCACTGGTCAGATTTTTGTCCCACAGCAACATCGTTGTTTTGTATGTTGTAATGGACTATTATTTTTCACCGCAAAAGCTTTAAGATAATGAACAAAACAATCCCATGTCAACATTTATTTAGTGAGCTGCAGTGCAGTAGCCCATTATAAGTTCTTGCGTCCGAGACCTGATCAGCTTGACCGGAGCTAAAGAATGACGAGCACGCAGCTACAGCACGAGAGCTTCTGAAAGCTGACATCATCAAGCGTGGAGATGAAAACTTTACCCTAAATAAATCATGGCTATCAGATTCATATATGATCCAGAATCAGATCCAGAGGCTGAAATAAATTGAACAGGAGAAACAGCAACAGCAGGATGTCCTTCTCTGTGGTATGTACTGTATTCAGTGGCTTGTCAACATTTGCGCTTGTTTACTCGCAGTTTATGAGGACATGATTCGGTTTATGGACTATGGTATGCGACTAAACCTTGCGGCAAAACGGTTTTGCACGTCGGACTAGTGTAACGTTATACATAGAACAACAATGGAGTAACCGTTAGCGCATTTGAATGACGAAGCACGTTTTGTGAGAACGCTAGGTTTATGTTTGGGTGGTTTCCAATAATCAAACTGACACTTATTGGTCAGCTAAACAAATGTATTTAAACACACACCATAGATTGCATGCTCCATTGATGAATTAACTAACGTTATACACGATCGTGTTTTTTACTGATGTTTACTTGCGCGATTGCCAACAACAGACATTTGAAGCAGTTTTACTCACCGGCTGTTTCCAAAGCAGCACCGTGAACCTTTATAGTTGGGACCGCTCTGTCAAAAACACACTTCTTTGGTAAGTTAACTGTTGATTTTGTGAAGTCCTGACAGCAGAGACCGTGGAGATCCACTTTTGCAACCGAAGCATATGTTGTGACGCTTCCCGTCATTTCTGCGTTCAAATCGGTTCAAATGCAGCGCTGCCTTCCCGGAATGCTGTGCTGAAGCGTTGAAGTCGCTTGATGTCACCCATAGGAATAAAGTGGAGCGTGGCGCGACAGACGTGTTGCAGGACGAGTGGATCTGCTGCACCTGAGAGCAGTGTGGGTGGCGTGCATCTAGTCACGCGCGCGTACCTTTCCGGGAGAAGAGCCCGTACGGCCCAAACAAGGACCTTCCGCTCTATTAACGTCAAGCCGACCCATACTCGAAAAAAACTCTCCAAAACTTGTGAGAAACCGGAAGGAGTATTTTTGATACAGAAATACTCCATCAAACGTCCAACATAGTTTTTGAAACTTTGTCTATGTTTAGGATGGGAATCTAAGTCTTTAACAGTGTAAAAAGCTCAGTATACATGAAACAGCATTTCACCCCCCCCCCCCCCCCCCCCCCTTTAAGTCAAGTCACCTTTAGTATTTCCACCTCAGTTCATTTAGAACAGTCTTGGAAAAAACTCTTTGTTAAGTCTTCCTCAAGCTGTTTTCACATAAAGTCCACAGGACTCAATTCTCCCTCATTAGAGAGTGATTCAGAGGGCCTCCATGCTGTTGCTTATCTCATTTAAGCGATTCCCCTTCTCTTCTCGTGGGAAGCCCCCTGCCTCCACCCATCTGCTGAACAGGGCTCTTGATTAGGGGCAGTAGAGAGTGAAAGGCATGTGACGTGTTGGCATCCATGTGGTCTGAATGACTCATTCTGGAGTGAGTAACTCTCTGATCTAATCAGCAACTTCTCCCGTTTCTGCCATGGTGGACTGAGAGGTGGCCATGCATGTCCATGTGCCTTTTTGAGGTAAAATCTAAAATTATTTCTTAAAGGAATATTTCAACCAAAATGCAAATATGTGAAAAGAGTCATATATTACCCATCTTACATTTTATTACTCAAGCTTTTCCAAACCTGTAGGACATAAAAGCACCAAAAAACCCAAATTATACTTCAGTCATCCACTTTCAACAGTGGTCCGCACACTGTCCATGTGACGTAATTTTTCATCATCAGGTAGGTCAATGGACGTCCGCACCATAGACCGCAAAAAAATATGGATGAGGCGACTTCATCCGTTTCCGCTGACCAAGGTTGAAGCTTGGTACCTATCTTGGTACCAAATCTGTGCAGTAGTGATTTCGGGACCAGTGTCTGCGCAGTAGAGAGCAGGAAGTACAGCTAAAGCTCCAATCTGCTACCAAAAATCCAGAAAAAAAGTCTGTTAGTGCCTCAATGTCGACTTCACTCAGAGAAGCCTTCAATCTCAGCTGTCAATCATGAGGTCACATCCCCCGTTTTTATAGCATTAAATCATCGTAATAAAAACTGCCTACAATGACACAAACATTTTTTTTGGGGGGGGGGGGGGGGTGTATTTGAAGTGTAATTTGATTGTTTAGTTTGTCTCGTGTCCATTGAAAAAACAGAGGGGCGGCATTATTCGATTTTTACTTGAGTGAAAGTAACAGTACTATTGGTCAAACATCACTCCGTTACAAGTGAAAGTTGTAAAAACTGATTTTTACTTGAGTAAAAGTACAGAAGTATTTGTTTTTTAAAAGTACTTAAGTTTCAAAAGTAAATTTCCTTTTTTTTTTTGTCAACGCATTACTTTATTATTGTTGTATAAATGCACATTATGCCATCATGGTTTAAGCCAGTCAGTAATGCTCTATCTGTATTAGCATACGACTTACATAAACTTATTCCGGATCCAATACACTGATACACATCTGATATTCTCCAACTGTTTACCTTTTACTTAAGACATAATCAATTTTGTTATGTGAATACTTACCAAAATGAACATTTTGACATCTGTTTTCTTCTATTTTGCTACAAACTATAAGTCAGTGTTCAAAAAATGTTGTGAAATCATTGAACTTCACGTGACCCTACAAGAGTGATTCCTGAAAGGCTTTCTGCAAAACCCAAACCCAAGAAAAAAATAATCCACTGACTTTTAAAGCTGCTACAGAAATGACTTTCGACTTTGATAGAAATGTAGTGGAGTAAAAAGTACGATATTTGTCTTTCAAATGTAGTGAAGCAAAAGTCATAAGTTGCCAGAAAAAATTATACTCCAGTAAAGTACAGATACTCAAAAAGTGTACTTAAGTACAGTACTCCAGTAAATGTACTTAGTTACTGTCCACCTCTGCATTTAAGTTTTTACCATGCTGATGTTAGTTCAAAGAGTTCATTCTTTAAATACATTTAGTTTTAGTTAGTTATTTGATCCTATAAAAAGGGTGTGTGTGGTGTTATGATTGACAACTGAGATTGACACCTCTAAGCTTAACTTAAATTTCTATATTTCCATAATTGTTTATTTAAAAAAAGATTTGTTAATTAGGCAGGGGGTGTGCTGCTACTGCTCCGACTCGAGACCAAAGATGCCAGCGCCCATATTTGAACATGGTGGCTTCACTTTATCAACGGAAGATATCAGAAGGCGCGTTGTCCATCTTTTTTTACAACAATGCATGTACAAATGACTTGAGCTCTTGAAAACACTAAAAACACCGAAAGCATGCACACTAAGAATAAGAGTACAGTAGTTGTGTATCTGGGTATTGATGCAGAGTCTATTAATTATTTCATTCTTTCCTTTCTGTCCCCTATGTGTTCTAAAAGGGTAATGTCAGGCCTTGAGGTGATGTAGAGGGGTCATGGATGGGGCAGAGCACCACTGTGGAGTTTTATGGAATCAGCAGGGTGCTAGAGTCATAGAGAAACAACCCTGTTATTTAAAGAAATCATCTGAGGACACCAAGATGGAAAAAGAAAGCTGTTTATTTACTAGAATGAGACTCCCTAGCTCTGCTGATGTACTAGGGTGGATATTACATTATGGTCGTGATGATCGTAGACTTTATAGACCCACTGTGAAAGTCTGACCTCAGAGAATGAGGCTTCCTGTGCTGCTTACTAATAGATATTAGGCTTTTTTCTTTTCTTTTTTACTTTTCAGTCTTTGAAAGTTTAAGATGCACCAACAAAGAAATAGCCTGTGGTTTCTTGTAAACGTTTTCAGACCCTTACCAACAGCCAGTCCTATAGTATGTTGACATTTACTCAAGGTTAACTGTTTTAATTTGACTATATTTTAAGAAATCTTCCTATCCAAAGTTACATGGCATAACTATTCAACCTCTGTGTTTGGACAGATAAAAAATAACTTTATCTGTTAAAATAACAGATTAAAAAAATGCTTTTGAAAAACTATAATTTAAACATTATCACATTTCTAAATAAAACAACAAACTCACTTCCTTTTTTGTTACTGTCTGTACAGGGCCTCATCCTCTGGTTAATTTATGACCCTGTTCAGTATGCATTGACAACACTGATGCAATGTCTGTGCAATTTTAACATACATTTGGCATATTGTTAAACCAGAGCATGGGTGAAATAAAACAATTATTAACCCATAACAACAACAGGTTGTGTTATTGATTTATGGACTCCAGGCTAAACATTCATATACTGAATCATAATGCAGGATCATGATTACATTGTATCAAAAAAGGGAATTTGGCAAAGCTGTCATGGTGGAATTTCACATGATGAAATCATTGGACATAGTTTTCCTAGTAATCACTAGATTACCTCAAAATCATTCCCAAAAGTGATTTTCATTTACTTTATTTATATATCTTCAAAGCTCAACTATATTAATCATTATTATTATCCCGAAGCCTCTGATTTCTGAGCAGAGAGTTGAAATATAGGCCACTGTCCTCTTACCACTTTCCTCTGGAGAACAGCAGGGTGAAGTGGAAGTGTGAGGTCGGCACAGGGTGAAGGCTGAGTTCTTGACTCTGTTGCCAGGATGAGGAGAGTTTATTTCAGAAACTGATTGAAAATTCCAAGTTACTGTCGCTGGTCTCAGGAGCTCTGTTTAAATGCCAGAGCAGCTCTCAATGCATGACAATCGTAGTGATTTCCCCTGGCAACGCTCTTATAAAAGTGAGCACTCACCCTAAAAGTCCTCCACCAAGAGCGCGCGGAGAGCGAGAGGTCTATGGGAAAGTCAAGTTCTGAGAAATCTTTAGCTTTTATTTGCGGTTTTGTATTAGACCAGGGCAAGATTCACAACCAACACAACAGGGGTGACTAGAAGCATGGGCTTTTGGATTTAATGCCACATTGTGACATTTAGTGGATTGACCTTAATTCAGTTTGTGGGAGTAAGTGTTGGCTGGAATGGCATGTTGACGCATTTAGTGCTTCAACCTTGATGTGACATTACGGTTTAAAAGTGTTTGTTAAAGACTTGCTGCTGCTGTGTACTTCACAGCGAGTGTTCTGTAGTGTATGTGTTCATTGTGTTATATCTTTAAGATGCCCTTGGGCCAAATTCCCACCTTTCTATGCTTACATGCACATACAACATACATCCCCACCTGCACAACAACACTTTGGGTCTTTCCTGCTTACAAAACCCCTTTTTCTCTCTGACATTTGCAATCAATAATCTGGAGATAACAACATGCTTTGAATAACAAAGCAGCACTGTCAAGCATTTTATAACTTGCCTTGCTCTTGCGGTCTTAGTGTATCTATTTTCATACGTCTTTCCTCTCTTCTCAATTATTGATGTTTTCAATTAGTAGAAATATGGTGGAAGAAATGTGATATGAGACACTTAAACAGCTCAAATTTTGTTTGTTTTAGCCTAGAAGTCAGTGCTGTGTTTGGACGGCTATTAGACGTCTTTTAAATGCAAATTTGCTTGCTGGGAAGAAGTAGCCCCACCCACAATGAATTCTCATTGGATTGAAGCATCGGTCTTCATGTATTACACATCAAACATGGATGAGCAGAAAGAGACTGTGTGTGACAGTTTAATGTCAAATATTTGGAAAATCCCTCAGGTTCCACAAGTACAACTATAAAAAGGCAAGCATCCCCATGTGTCAGCAGCAACTATGCATCATTTCTAGCTATGTTATTTCCAGACTATCATAATGAAGTGTTGGTGTTTTTACTATTCCTCATGCTCATGTCTTTTAATTAGTTTTCTATGTACATTTGTGTAGACGTCTTTGGTCATTGTAGCGTGTCTCGTGTGAACGGCATATTTTTCAAATGCCAATAAGTTCAACCTTTTTTTGCATTCTTTTCAATTCTGCGGTGCTGCGTCTCGCTGCTCTTGAACGCAAAGCACATCCTGTGTGAATGACATGAAGGTCTGCCTGACTGACATCCTAATCAAAACATTTATTATTGTCATTTTTACCTAGGGACTGGTTTATGCAAACTGCGGAACCAGCCGCACGTCCTGATTTTGCAGAGTTAAATGTGTTCCTGAGTCAACATATTTTGCTGATCCTGGAACAACATTAGTGCTGTCCGAAAATGTAGTCCTAACCGTATAACTACCCCTTAACACAAAAGTTATCCCTAAAATCAGAAAAAAATGATTGCCGAACAATACTGATGTAGAAGCACATAACCCTGGCTATGAGCCAAAACTTGACATAAACTGTAAACTTGTCCCTTAAATTTAATTGGTTGATTGTAATGTTGTTTCAGGATCAAAAAAAAGATACATACAACAGGTTCTGTGGAGCCAGCCAATCAGACTGCTGATTTTAATAATAGTGTTTGCACGTTTTGTGCACAATATGCATCATATGATTATTAAATTGACTGTAGATAATGTGTTTGTGTGCCATTTGAGGCTGAGACTTTTTAAAATGCAATAATATTACTTTTTAAAGGAATTCAAAAGGATTAAAATTCAGGATAAAGAGGCTAAGAAAAAAATAAAGATGACAAAGATGAATAAAACAATAATATAGCAAATTAAGTGGCTGCTTGTAAAGTCTTCAGGAATTTGACATATTGAAGGATATTTTTGGGGCTATTTGGCTTAAACTTGACAGTGGCTGTGAAACAACAAGAATGGATTGAAAATGTACGTGAAGAGAGAGAGAGAGAGAGAGAGAGAGAGAGAGAGAGAGAGAGAGAGAGAGAGAGAGAGAGAGAGAGAGAGAGAGAGAGAGAGAGAGAGAGAGAGAGAGAGAGAGAGAGAGAGAGAGAGAGAGAGAGAGAGAGAGAGAGAGAGAGAGAGAGAGAGAGAGAGAGAGAGAGATCGTTCATTCATTCATGCATGTATACGTACAGGGTGAAATTAAAAATGGACTGTGAAATACCCCATGGCATATGAGAATTATAGATACTTTGGGCACAAGTTCTCTTATGTCACACTCTCTCCCCTTGAGAGAGGAGACGATTTCTCTGAGGAAGAGAAAGAGAGGAAATGAGAAATAATCTTGCTAGTTCAGACCAATGGGCTGTGGTTATGCGAGGCAGGTTTAAAGTTAGAGTGAAGTGAAGTGCACATTTGCATTTAAATCCATCTGACCTGCGAAAGCACCGTTCCCCATCTCAAAAACAAGACAATTACAGCCAATTACCAGTATCCATTTCCCCTTCTCTTTTTCATTTTTGAGTTGTTCATGCATGCAAAAAAGAAAATGTCTGAATGATTCTGTCATTTGTGACAATTACAGATGATCCACTGAAGCGAAACGACTATCTCTGACTCTGAAATGGTTTAATTTATTTATTTTCTAGTCTCCGAGCGAGAGTGAGTTAGAGAAGTGCGTGGAGGCTGAAGGCAGAGTTTGGAACAGTTTCTGAAGCTTTAGCATCAGTCTGAAGGCTTGCACAGGGTTTGCATGCACGTTGCATCTGGAGCATGTAGATATTTCTCTGTGCTTCTGCTTCTCTCACAGAACTCTCCCTCAGTTAGCAAGGTTTAGGAAGAAAACGAGACAAATCCGTTTGCTTGTATCAAAAGCAGCCGTATTCAATCACGCTCTGCAACACGCAGCTTTCTGCAATGACATTTATTTATTTATTTCCTCTATCAAATAATTGACAGCACATTCTGCTTGGTGCCGTAGGATCTTTGGAGCTTGTGTGTGACGCCGTGAAGGTGATGTCGCCAATGTTGAAGCAGCATTTGATAGTCTATCTCGCCATTTTGAAATGTAAATAGATTCAGTCAGAGGCAATATATATGGGAGAGGTGTAATGAAGGATCAGGGATGGAAAAACAGGCTTTAAACACTTCAAACATACCCTTCCCATCACCACCACCATTGCCACCTCTCAATTGCCTCTTCTCATGGATTTGGGGAGCGAGAGTTCTTGTCGAAGCCTAAAGGGATTTGCAAGTAATCCAATCCAATGTTCTGCGTTGACAGGAAACTTGTCATATGATTGAAGCACAGTTTTAACATGTGCTAGTATTATTTGGACTGGGAACTCAACTATCCCACCATCTTTCCTCTTCTCTCTTCCCATTCCGTTGTTTCCAAAGGGAACTCAACCTCTGAACCTCTATTTCATGAGTTCACACTTACAAATAATCATAGCGTATTTGGCATGTTGTCCGATGGGATGACTCCGACCTCTGAATTTTCAACACGATCTCATGGTCATGCGTATAAATGGTATGAGTTTGCAATCTCGTGGAATGTATACGGCAAAATGAGTTTTAGCGTGCATATGGTACGCGGTTTTTCACGTGCATATGATACGCACTTTATGCCGTGCATATGACACGCTCTTGGGTAGGTTTAGGGTGGTGGGGTGGGGGGGTTCGCATGTATAATACGCCATAAAGTGCGTATCATATGCACGTAAAAAACTGCGTACCATACGCACGCCAAAACTCATTTTGGCATATAGATTCCACGAGATTGCAAACTCGTACTATTTATACGCATTTTCGTGAGATCCGTCTCGAATTTTGACCAAACCCAGACTACTCCCCTCGTATCTTCTGATTAGGATTGTTAACCAAGCAAGTGTGAGGAGGCACTCAATGTTCTGCATATTTGTACCCTTTTCAGCTGCGACTGTACGATTTGACACATGACTTTTCATACTGAGAACAAGTAAGGGACTCAAACACAGCTATTAAATAAGGTTCAAACATTCACTGATGCTCCAGAATGAAACACGATGCATTATGATAAGCCAGAGGGGAAAACTATTGAGCAGGATGAAGATGTCCAAATGTTTCCTATTTTGCTTAAATATAATTTCTTTTCATTTAGTACTGCCCTTCTGAAGCAACAGAAGATAATTACTTGTTTTCCAGAAGACAAATTAAGAACAATTTACCTTGATCTTCAAGTTTTTGGCTTTAACTGCATTGTGTTTTCTTCTGGAGCATCAGTGAATATTTTAACCTTTTTTTAAATTATGTTTGAGTCCCTCGATTGTCCTCAGTGTGAAAAGATGGATCTTCAAATCACACAGTCACTGCTGGAAATTGGGTCCAAATATGCAAAATATGCTGGAAAATGTTATGTATTTAACCCCCGTTCCCTGAAGGAGGGAACGGAGATGGTAGGTCCACGTAACTGACATATTAGGTAACTGGCTGAAAGATTGTGTGTGTGTGTGTGTGTGTGTGTGTGTGTGTGTGTGTGTGTGTGTGTGTGTGTGTGTGTGTGTGTGTATGTGTGTGTGTGTGTGTGTGTGTGTGTGTGTGTGTGTGTGTGTGTGTGTGTGTGTGTGTGTGTGTGTGTGTGTGTGTGTGTGTGTGTGTGTGTGTGTGTGTGTGTGTGTGTGTGTGAGCCTGTTTATGTGGTTTATGAGGACACAAATTTGTATAACTACATGGGTATTACACTGGTATTACACTATAAATGTGGTTTATGAGGACATATCAAATGTCCTCATAATTCAAATGGCCTTAAAAACATACTAAATGATGTTTTTTTGAAAAAGTAAAAATGCAGAATGTTTCCTGTGATGGGTAGGTTTAGGGACAGGGGCAGTGTAAGGGGATAGAAAATACGGTTTGTACAGTATAAAAACCATTACGCCTATGGAGAGTCCCTGTAAACCACATAGACCAACATGTGTGTGTGTGTGTGTGTGTGTGTGTGTGTGTGTGTGTGTGTGTGTGTGTGTGTGTGTGTGTGTGTGTGTGTGTGTGTGTGTGTGTGTGTGTGTATGTGTGTGTGTGTGTGTGTGTGTGTGTGTGTGTGTGTGTGTGTGTGTATCAAATCAAACTTTTAGATCCATTATAAACAAATATCACATCTAGACATCACTTTTGGACACTCTTTACATTGGTAAACAGTAAAATACACATATATAATAATGTAGTAGTATGCATATTTTTAAAAAGGCTTCTTAACTTTTAAAAGTCAGAAGAAAACACTTCCCATACATTTTTTTTTATTGACATCAATGGTTATGCATCCAATCAAAGGTTCTAGGGTGAAAATTAATTTAGAGTGGTTTTCTTTTTAATTAGTCACTTTTTAATCTCTCCATGCAAATTAGCCCTTTAATTGCCCACCCTTAAAAATCCTAAAATCACCACAAAAATTCCAGTCTTGGTTTTCTTTCGTCCATTTTACCACTCTTATTTTGAGAAGGAGGGTTATTCATTTGGCTAGAGAGAGCCTATTAGCACTAATTATGTAGTGAGGTGTAGTGTGGAAGAGTGTTCACTCATTACTCGCAGATGAAGGGGCAGAAACAGAGGCTCACAGAAGGAGAATGATGGAGAGGAACAAGAGAAAGAGATTTATAGAGAGTAGCGGTATGTCTGAGAACTTCTCAGGGGGGTTTGTTGATAATGTACTTTCTCTCTCTCTCTCTCTCTCTCTCTCTCTCTCTCTCTCTCTCTCTCTCTCTCTCTCTATCTCTCTCTCTCTATCTATCTATCTATCTCTCTATTGTCTTAAATGATAGGCAAAAGCTTATAAGATAAGTTTCCTGAAATTATAAAACTCATATCAATAAACACATTTTTGTACACATGTTCAGATAAATATCCCTTGACTGCCTCTCTAAATTAAAAATTGGATGAATAACAGCTCTTGACGCAATCCAAATAAACAAATTCACAGAGAGAGCACAGTTATAATGAAAGCATCCAGAGGCGGTTGTTTCAGGTTATTCCCAGATGTGGTTTTGTTGAACAAATGGAATGTTGCTCGATTTGAAATTTTTGCAACAAATAATTACGCAGGAACGGACTGATGTCCTCAAAAAGACCTTCTAGTACACTTAGGACCCCTGAGTACAGTGTTCTTCAGCTTCCTGTTATATGATATTTCACATTCCCCTAACACTTGACCCTTTTGAACATGATTGACCTGGAAACTGAGAGTGTGAGGCGGCTGGTACAAGTATCATCTATAAAATGTCTGTGACTGATTGTGTAATTTCCTCTTGAATGCAAATAACTACTGTGCATGTGCTACCCGCTGTTTATCCAAACATGTTTGGTCCTACTGCAGCTACATTCGAAATGTTAAATGATTTTATGAGCTCAAACTTGTCTTTCTTTATCTCAAGCATCCAGAAATGTTCTAAATCTTGAAGGATGCCACAATGAAAACACACTCTTCTTTTCTTGTATTATTCAGTTGCTCACTGTATAGCTTGTGTGTATTGCGTATTTATCGAATGTGTATTATAGTTTTTTTCTTGATGGTTTGTTTACTCTGCATAAGGAAAGTGGCGAGAGGGTTTAAGGGTCTGGTGAAAAATGATTTTAAAACACTTCTATTTTTCATTGTATGGTTAAAATTACAATTTCAACTCCCTTCCCAGTTATCTGGAAAATAGTGATTGTTTATTAATATTGCCTACTGTTGGTTTGATTAAGTGGCCAAAACTGCTAAAGCATGAACCATTTCACATAGAGATATGGAAGTGGCACTAGAACCGCCACGGGGTGAAATTTACCCATGGCTGTTTTTCAAATGTACAGATTTTTAATAAAATATCCAAGTCCCCCAGTCATTTGCTGCATCCCAACTCGCCTACTTATACTACGAAAAATTATGAAAAAAAGTATGAAAAGTATGTACTCTTTTGTGAAGAAAAAGTACATACTTTTGAGTGTGTAGCAGAAGAGCATGCCTTGGGACATGTTACCTCGTCATTTGTAACATACTCTGTTGCTTAGTTACATGCATCGTGTCACCATTTAAACAGCCCTGTCAATTGTTACAGTTAAAATCCTCCATCCTCCAAAAAAGTATAGCATGTTGATCTACCATATGTCTTTAATGCAGAGAATCTCCTCATGTGTTTGCAGTTTAAATATAATGATGCATTTAAAAGATATTGGCCAAACGTATCATTACAAAAGTTCATAATGCAGCTGCAGGTTATATACAGGTCCTTCTAAAAATATTTGCATATTGTGATAAAGTTCATTATTTTCCAAAAAGATACAAATTTAACTTTCATATATTTTAGATTCATTGCACTCCAACTGAAATATTTCAGGTCTTTTATTGTTTTAATACTGATGATTTTGGCATACAGCTCATGAAAACCCAAAAATCCAATCTCAAAAAATTAGCATATCATGTTAAGGTTCTCTAAACGAGCTATTAACCTAATCATCTGAATCAACTAATTAACTCTAAACACCTGCAAAAGATTCCCGAGGCTTTTAAAAACTCCCAGCCTGGTTCATTACTCAAAACCGCAATCATGGGTAAGACTGCCGACCTGACTGCTGTCCAGAAGGCCATCATTGACACCCTCAAGCGAGAGGGTAAGACACAGAAAGAAATTTCTGAACGAATAGGCTGTTCCCAGAGTTCTGTATCAAGGCACTTCAGTGGGAAGTCTGTGGGAAGGAAAAAGTGTGGCAAAAAACGCTGCACAACGAGAAGAGGTGACCGGACCCTGAGGAAGATTGTGGAGAAGGACCGATTCCAGACCTTGGGGGACCTGCGGAAGTAGTGGACTGAGTCTGGAGTAGAAACATCCAGAGCCACTGTGCACAGGCGTGTGCAGGAAATGGTCTACAGGCAGGGCTGGACTGGTTATCTGGCATACTGGGCATTTGCCCGGTGGGCCGACGCACTTTAGGGGAAAAAAACATTTTTTTGTTTTTTTTTGTGCCACTGACAACATGCAACGACAGCGGCCCATTGGTTTGTCATCTGAATTGACAGGCCAAAGCAAGAGAGACCTCCCCTCCATATTAGGCACTTTTTTTCTATTTATTTATTTATTATTTGAGCACATGGAACTGCAAAAGGCAAATATCCGCACAGCGCAGCCGCTGACAAACGTGCGCTGCGTTTAAATGCTGATCTATACGGCACTTTGACTCCGAATTTTGTTTTATACAATCGTATGATATGGAAACATACCGGGTTCTGTGTTGAATCAGCTGAAAACAGCCACGAGCATGTATTCATGACGAGGTAAAGTGGAAAACGGCAATACACACAAACGTTTCACTTTAGCAGAACCACAATTTACCTTGCAGCTAACGGCGAATAAATATGTGTGTTTTGGAAGAATTTTTTTTCCCTTTTAGAGAGGCTGTTTTCATATTTTCTACAGGTGTTTACATTTTTACTTACAAATATAATAGTTTATTATATAGGCTATGTTTTATATATTTTTAGAAAATATAGCCATATAATGAGGAGCAAGGTTTTGACAGTCTATGTGTTTTACCCTGTGACTACCATGATCTTACATTTAAATGAAACTGGCCAGTACAGTTAAACTACAGTCTATAAAACAGCTTTTATCCTATGCCATGGCCATGAGGGGTATCAAAGCTTTATAATACCTTGTTATTAATAGCTGATCAATATTACCATTATTATAATTATTTTTATTGTTATTATTATTAAAATCATTGTTACCACTACTATTATTATCACTATTAATGACTTTATATATATCTACCATTATTATTATTATTATTACTATTACTACTATTGTTTTTATTTGTCCTCTTCCTGACCCCTTTAACCTTCCCCTCATTCCGGATGAAAAGAGTATATTTGTATATATGTTTGTCATTACTACTACTGATAATACTATTAATACTATTTGTCATTTCTAATTAATTGGATTTATCATTATTATTGTTATTATTATTAATATTGCCATTACTATTGCTGTTGTCACCTTATTTATACACATATATTTTTTGGTTATGTCTGTTGTACTTCCCTACATGATTCTTTATTCATACATTAACACTCCCACACCAGTTACACGCACAAACACACACACACACACACACACACATACATACACACGCACACATCGTACTGGCATGTTATGTTTTGTTGGCCCTTGTATTTGTATTTTGCATCTTACTTCTCTTTTGTAAATATTGTACTTGTCTGTTTGCATAATAAAAAAAAAAAAAAAAAAAAAAAAAAAAAAACAGCTTTAAAATCTGGATTCCATGAATTAAGGACAAAGCTTTTTTTCCTATTTAAAAGTTTTATTAACTTTTTTAAAATAGATCTAATGAAATGTAATTACATTATATTTCAATGATAGCCTCATTAAAGATAGATATCAGTGTCTTACTTAAATGATGTGTTAACTCTTGAAAAATATGATTGTTTTTAAAGGGGTAGTTCAACCCAACAATGTGATTATTTGCTCACCCTAATGGCATTCCAAACCTAAATGAATTTTTTTCTGTGTAGCATAAAATAAAATAATTTGAGTGTTTTTTTTTTGTTTTTTTTTTTTGTCCATACAATATTCAAAGCCTAACCAAAATGGCTTGGTTGCCAACATTCTTCAAAGCATTTCACGGAAGTCATACAGGTTTGGAAGGACACGAGAGTGACAGCATTTAAAAGCAGTAGACTACATTTACTTTACTGCATCCTAGCTCAAATTCATCAGTGCTTTACTGCCAAGGGCATTTCTGTGTGACAAAAAAAGCAGTATAAAGTTTATCTGCATTTGCAGCAAATTCGATAATATCTATCATTATTTATGTATTTACTCCAATTTAAGGCCCCAACCCCAGCAAAAACATTCACGGGGGACCCATGGGCTGGATGGGCTGGGTTTGCCAGAGCCGAATTTTAGCCCGAGTACAGACCTGGCTACAGGTGCCGCATTCCCCAGATCAAGTCACTTTTGGGCTACAGAGAAGCAGCACTGGACTGTTGCTCAGTGGTCCAAAGTACTTTTCTTCGGATGAAATCAAATTTTGCATGTCATTCGGAAATCAAGGTGCCAGAGTCTAGAGGAAGAGTGGGATATGCCAAAATGCCTGAAGTCCAGTGTCAAGTACCCACAGTCAGTGATGGTCTGGGGTGCCGTGTCAGCTGCTGGTGTTGGTCCACTGTGTTTTATCAAGGGCAGAGTCAATGCAGATAGCTATCAGGAGATTTTGGAGCACTTCATGCTTCCATCTGCTGAAAAGCTTTATGGAGATGAAGATTTCGTTTTTCAGCTCGACCTGGCACCTGCTCACAGTGCCAAAACCACTGCTAAATGGTTTACTGACCATGGTATTACTGTGCTCAATTGGCTTGCCAACTCTCCTGACCTGAACCCCATAGAGAATCTGTGGGATATTGTGAAGAGAAAGTTGAGAGACACAAGACCCAACACTCTGGATGAGCTTAAGGCCGCTATCGAAGCATCCTGGGCCTCCATAACACCTCAGCAGTGTCACAGGCTGATCGCCTCCAGGCCACGCCGCATTGAAGCAGTCATTTCTGCAAAAGGATTCCTGACCAAGTATTGAGTGCATAACTGAACAATTATTTGAAGGTTGACTTTTTTTGTATTAAAAACACTTTTCTTTTTTTGGTCGGATGAAATATGCTAATTTTTTGAGATTGGAATTTTGGGTTTTCATGAGCTGTATGCCAAAATCATCAGTATTAAAACAATAAAAGACCTGAAATATTTCAGTTGGTGTGTAAAGAATCTAAAATATATGAAAGTTTAATTTTTATCATTACATTATGGAAAATAATGAACTTTATCACAATATGCTAATTTTGAAAAGGACCCGTATAATGTGGATAACATTGAATAAATGAATAAATTGATCACTCAAACCCCTTTATCTTAACCTCTGTACTTAACCGTTGGACTCGCACATCCATCATGTTTGTAGTTTTTTTAAACACTTTTTATCCCTTCAGAAATAGTAGACCAACTGGGTATCTTTGGAATACTCTTTTCATCATACTACGATTTGGGACATACTAATGCTGCGTTCTAGGCAGGTATTTGAGCCTGTTACATGCCTCAATACTTTGTAGCGTTCCAGGCAGTCATGCCACACTGCCTGAGCACAAGGAATTGTGGTAGCTAGATGTAATCAAAGCATGGCAGACTCTTTTTTTTTTTGGCATAACAAAACAGTAATCATGTGCATGGGTAAATTTTACCCACTGGCGGCTTTAGGTATACAGTGACCCCTTGCGATTCTAGTGATAACATTCAAGTGTACAATGCAATGTTTTAAAGTACAGTTTTGCAATATAATATATAAAATGTTAAAGCTTTCCGCCCACTAGAGGGCGCCTATCCAAAACAAAGGTGTAGTATGATGACACCAAGTTTGAGTGCATAATCTTGGGGCATGTGGTCTTCTCCTCACAGCTGCTGGAAAAGAATCGGGATAGGAATCATGTTCATGGATGCGATTATTAACGTTACTGTAGTATGTAGCAGAGCAGGACCAAGTGTTGTGGAGCTGAGCAAGGCCGCTGGAGTGATTGTTATGCAACACGGCTCACAAGCAGCGGGACTTTTATTAAGACGGGACACAGTCGGGGACGCCATTTCCTCTTTACCGGTCATGAGTAGGAGGTAACGCTGCTCTGTTCATCATATTAGATACATTTAAGCGTGTTTAAAATTATGTTATGACGTTACTCTGTGCGTTCGCTCAGCGTCTGCTGTGACACCTGTTCACACTGTTAAGAGTAAAGCGTTTCTGCAGAATAAAACCAGAAACCGAGGGTAATGCAGATATGACGAAATTGACAGGTGACTCCCTTCAGACGCTATGCTGAAACGTCCCAGCTTCTTGGTTAAAATAGCAATTTTCTCACAATTTACAAATAGTTGGAAACATTTGGGATATTGTAAGAACTCAACTGAACAAAGTATATAACACTGACCTAGTGGTTTTTGGATATTTTACTGCAAAAACACTACAAAATGCACCTTTAATATTGTGATAAAGTCTTTAAAATAGTACGATTAAAAGCAATTATAAGCTATAACTATACATTAGCCTAATTTATTACACAGCTCTGTGAAATAGGCAAGGCAAATTTATTTATATAGCACATTTCATACACAGTGGCAATTCAAAGTGCTTTACATAGAAAGGAATTAAAAAAGGGATACAAATGCATAAGCAAAAGAATACAATGTAAAGAGAATTAAAAATATTAAAATGATGATAACCAAAGAAAAGAACAAAGGTAAACTAAAACAGTTATAAAAAGAATTTAAAAAATGATGCATAGATAAGGTGCAATCAGTGGCTCAGAGCTCATTCAGTAAATGCACAGCTAAACCGATGTGTTTTTAATCTGGATTTGAATGTGGCTACTGCTGGAGCACATCTGATCTGTTCGGGAAGCTGGTTCCAACTACGGCTGGCATAATAGCTAAAAGCAGACTCTCCTTGCTTTGAGTGAACTCTTGGTATTTCTAACTGACTTGATCCTGCTGATCTGAGTGATCTGTTGGGTTTGTATTTAATCAGCATATCTGTAATGTATTGAGGTCCTAGCTCATTGAGAGATTTATAAACAAGTAGTAGTACTTTAAAATCGATCCTAAATGTAACTGGAAGCCAGTGTAAAGACCTGAGGACTGGTGTGATATGGTCATATTTTCTGGTTCTGCTCAGAATCCTGGCAGCAGCATTCTGTATGAGCTGCAGCTGTCTAATGGTCTTTTTGGGAAGGCCGGTGAGATTATTATTTGTATTTTATTTGTATTGTATTTGTCTGAAAGAAGAATATCATATACACCTATAATGACTTGAGGGTGAGTAAATCATAGGTTTGGTTTCATTTTTGGGTGAACTAACCCTTTCAGCATTCATTTTCAACATCTAGCAGCAATAGATAAAGGCTTAAAGCAGACAATATTTTAAAGACAATATTTTGTGTCTAATTTATTTGAGACTAGTAGCTGTGTAATAAGCGGGATAATGTACACCCAGCCGGTTGTTATGCAGAATAAACCCCTTCAGAGTGATGCAAGACCCCTCCGCTTCGGGGTTTATTCTGCGATAACAACCGGCTGGGTGTACATTATCCCTTACATATATGTTAAATGTAATTATTTAAACTTAATTCAAATATAATCATCATTTATATTTCACATATATAAAAACATTAAATTATTTTAACTAAAGTGTACTTTTAAATATACATTTTATATTAAATGTTAATATATTTAATACATTTAATACATTTAATAAAATTAAATTATACATTTGAATATTTTGGTTCACATATTTCACAAATGCCTTTCAACCCGAATTCACATTCTCATATAAGGTTCAAGGTCTGCTATTTTTCATTTCCCATGCATCTCCAAAGGGAGTGTTCTTTCATGCAAATCCATTTGTCTCTAGGGGAGAGATGAGTTATTCCTACTACTCTCTTTGTGAGTCTCTTATAAGTGCTTTTTTTTAGTTCCCCAAAACACTTTATAGCTACCAACAATTTGGGGTATTAATGTGCGCACATGAGTCATTGCTTCGCCTGAATGCTTTCTGTGGCAAGTGGCATACTCTGTCCTTTAAAGATGCATCCAAAATAAGTGGCCTTGTTCTTGTTGACTTGAACGCAGAAATAGTGCATTAATTTTACTCTAAGATGGCTGGGGTTGAAGCTAAGTGACCTAGCGATGCTATCTTTGTGCTAGTGCTGCAGTGCAGATGCCTTGGATGACACAGCAGGTGAATTAACACTAAAATATACACTGCCTCGTGTGTCTAGAATGATATTAGATTCAGACCCCGAGTCCCCTGGCTTTATGGGCATCATCCATCTGAGGTCTCTGTCCTATCCAGGGAGGGGGCAGGTTAAGTATTTATGAGAGATGGAGGAAAAACTAGCTTCAGTCCAGGCAGAGTTAATGGAGGCAAGCAAGAGTGGCCGCAGACGTTAGCGGCTGACCTTTTGCCACAAAGACGCAGCATGAATTCTTCATTACTGCTCTGTGGTGACTTCCATCTCATTTTTGAATGTAACGTCTTCCAAAGAGACCAATTAGCATTGATCATTTTGTTGTAATAGCATAGTTATGGTGATGTTGCACGCATGCTGATGTAACTGCCAATTCCTGCATGAAGAGTCCTTGTTTGAAATTTGATGGGAGTCCGAAACTCCTTTAGGGTCTCACATTAAACACTCTTGATGATCTTGAAGAAGCAAACATATGAGCAAATAAAAGATTTAATCCTAATAGATGCATAATGATGGAGTCATTTGTGTGCTTGTGTGTGTGTGTGTGTGTGTGTGTGTGTGTGTGTGTGTGTGTGTGTGTGTGTGTGTGTGTGTGTGTGTGTGTGTGTGTGTGTGTGTGTGTGTGTGTGTGTGTGTGTGTGTGTGTGTGTGTGTGTGTGTGTGTGTGTGTGTGTGAGAGAGAGAGAGAGAGAGAGAGAGAGAGAGAGAGAGAATCTCATGTATTGCCAAAAGACAATACATTTTCAACCCAACACAGCCTAATTTTTTACGCTCCAAATATCTTCAAACTTCTCTGCCTTCTTCAAAGATAAATAAAAAATAAAATCATACCTTACTCTTTCTTTTATAAGACTTTTAAAACACAAATCAACTACACAATTGGAGTCAAAAGAATCTTGTGTCTACTTCTAATATATATAGCCATTTTTGCTTGTCCTAAAATTAAGTTTAACAGCCGTCCTTTCCTCTTTTTGATTTTTACAATATTCAAACCCACAAACTAACAGTTATTGTAAGCCTCTCATTGGCAAAAGAAAATAAATTTTCCAATAAAACAAAAACATTTATTTTGTCAGAATGCCAGATCATCAACAGTGTTGTTATTGTTGACTAAAACAAAAACAATAAAATATATTAATTGGAAGAAAAAAAGCTGCAAAAACAATATAAACAATAGATCAAAATGTTACTTAAAAAAATATAAATGCTGCATTGGCAACTAACTGAAATAAAGACTTAAGTTGAAGTACTTAAATTAAATTAAAAGTATATCAAAATATGTATAAATTTTAGAATATACTGTAAATAATTCAAAAAATACCACAGTACAGAACAACAGCTTATGAACCATTAGCCAATCAGAAGCATTCTCTGCTTGTGAATTCTTTTTCAAGATTTCCTGTAACCTGGTACCTTTTAACTACAGCTAAATTCATGTATGCACTATGATTAAGACATAAAATGAGGACATTATGGAAATTATTCACCTGGAATATGAAATGTCTTTTGCCGTTGTTTAATAGCCTGTGATGAGTTTTCGGTCTTGTGTCTGAAACACCCCTCCCCCCACCGCATATACATACAACCTCACACCTCTCAGAAGAACGGATATTAGTATATTAATGAGCCATCATAGCACTGATGACAGTAATGTAGGTGTTTCATTAGGACATGCATTGTTTAATCCCAGATCAATACAGCACCATCTCAGCACCCCGCATAATTATGAACACACGCAGTTTTAATTACTGCCTGTCTATGTGAATCATGTGAAGGGTTTTCCATTAGCAGCATCCTGGTGTTATTTTTGTTGTGCTAATTATTGCCGGTCCAAAATGTTAGTGTTGCTATGTGTTTTCAGGGGAAGATGCAACACTTGTTTTTGTACCACAACAGTGAAAAGCCATTAGGCGGGCAGGGCTGAACTCTTGGAAGTGTAGCACCCTCTTTCTGGAGCTCAGAGTCGAGTGCTCACCTCCTCAGCTCACCTTTTCTCTCCCCTCCCATCTCGTTGTTCTTGGGGACATCGTAGAGTGACTCTGGTTTATCTTCACATTCCAAGCCTTTGCTTTGTTGAGTCTGTCACTAGCTGTGTGCTGAAGCCTGAAGTTGAAAGGGAATCTGAGGACTTTATGTTCTCTCTCTCTCGCTCTCTCAGTCTGCCCACTGTGCGGTCACACTTCACGCTGAATTTGCTTTGACACAAAGGAAGAAAATAATTAAAGACAGCTGTAAAACAAAGCAAGAAATCTCCATAGCACAGGGACATTACAAGGGCAGTGTATGTTGAGAGGTTACATTAAGGTGGATGTCAAACATAGTCATTATAGTGATTGTTTTCTGTCCTTGTGTGGGAAGGGAGGTCACAGCAGTATAAGATTGTGGGGGAAATCACTGCTGATGGTGCAATGCTTCTCTGCAGAAGGACTTTGTGAGCACATAATTCTAAGCTGAGGCTCCCATCGACAAGCTATTATAAACACGAAGCTGTCCTTGAAGTCAACAACTTACAGATCTACAATGAAAAATAGGGCTTTTGAAATATTCCCCTTGTCATGATGATATTCAAAGATATGCTTTTTAAAATATTAGACAAAAAATATAACTTTCAGTCTATAAAAACACTATAAAATGTATTTGTTTATTTACTGTAGGCATCCCAACATTATAATGATGTACAGTATTAGAAAGGATGTTCATTTTGAGAAGATTTTTGCTCAGGATTAGTGTTATTGCAAATTATTAGCATTTTTCAAGATTAACTTTAGTGAGGCTGTCGCTGGGCAACACAGATTTTCAACTCCCTCCAAAGATTTTCTATGGGGTTGAGATCTGTAGACTCTCGAACCTTGAAATGCTGGTTACGAAGCCACTCCTTCATTGTCAGGGTGGTGTGTTTGTGATCATTGTCATGCTGAAAGACCCAGCCACGTTTCATCTTCAATGCCCTTGCTGATGGAAGGAGGTTTTTACTCAAAATCTCACGATACATGGCCCATTCATTCTTTCCTTTACACTGATCAGTCGCCCTGGTCCCTTTGCAGAAAAACAGCCCAAAAGCATGATGTTTTCACCTCTATGCTCCACAGTAGGTATGGTGCAACTCAGGATTCTTTCTTTGAAAAGTTGAGTTTTTACCAAATAGTTCTATTTTGGTTTCATCTGACCATATGACATTCTCCCAATCCTCTTCTGTATCATCAAAATGCTCTCTAGCAAACTTCAGATGGGCCCAGACGTTTACTGGCTTAAGCAGGGGGACACGTCTGGCACCGCAGGATTTGAGTCCCTGGCGGTGTAGTGTGTTACTAATGGCAGCCTTTGTTACTTTGGTCCCAGCTCTGCAGGTCATTCACAGTTTTTTATATCTGAGTTTTAGTAACTTTCTTGTGTTCTTCTGTTATTTAATTTATTTACCCCCCCCCCCCAAAAAAAAATGTAAGAACTGATTTTTATGTAAGCTTGTTTCCTCCACAGAATTAAACTTTTTTAAAAGATACTGTGATATAAAGTCACAATTGCAATTTATAAAGTCATAATTGTGTTATAAAAAGTTGCAATTGCAAGAAAAAGTTGCAATTGCAAGATAGTCACGTTTGCGTTATAAAGTCAGAATTGCATAAACAATTCAATTAAATCACAATGCTGACTTTATTTCTCGCAATTGTGTTTATTTGTGATGACTTTTCTCCGAATTGTGAGATATCAACTCGCAATTAATATCAAAATGCCAGAATTGCTATATAAAATACAATATAAAAAGTTGTTTAATATTTATAATAATAACAAAATTAGTACAACTTTTATTTTATTTCAATTAACAAATATAAGACAAACAGACAATGCATGTCTAATATCAACCAATATGGTACCAATATAGTGTGCGCCCCTCAGTATTAGGATACAAAACACTGATACTCATAATCCATCTCTGGTTATGGCCACAACAAAACTGTTAATCTGCTTCTGTAAAGCTTCATAATATGAAAAGCATTCAGAATAAAGGCATGTATTAATGCAGATTGCACTCGTCCTATTTATCTAACATCATGCACAAAAATAGTTAAGCTTTAGGGACAAGAAAGCTGTCCATCAGAAAAAAAAGTTTGACTCGGTTTGAAATTTTATCATTATTAGCATAATGTATCCCTTTGCCCTACAGACCTTTACACTGGTGGAGGCCACACCACTGGTTTGTAATGATTAACTTTGCTTTTAAAACAAGACTGATCACGCTGTCTGTGAAGCTGGGCTACGATAAGGGTCCTTTGAGCTTCCCTTTTTAAGACAACGCTCACTTTTTTAATAGGAGATACCAATAACACTGAAGCCATAATTAATTTTTCATATTAGTTACACTGGAAATCTAACTTCATCCCAGCCGCAGGACAGTGCTTTTTAAGTTTCCATGCTGACACTATGGGCTATGATTTAATAATGCCTCCTCTCTTGTGCTGTGTCCAGAGGTATTTTATTAGAATGATTTAATTAGCCAGGAAACAACTCAACATCTCATTTGCCCCAAGTCAGTGTTGTATGCCCCCTCCCCCCTCCCCTCATAAGGGAAGAGGAAGTTATTTTTCAGTCATAACATATTACTAGGTTTAGGATGGATAGGGAGCCGCTCGGCATATTGAATGACTGCCAAGCTTCAAACAGATGTGTCCCTGTGTGACTGGATCACTTTGGGCTGACGGCAGTTTCCGGTCCTGATCAAAGCAGGTCTCTGCTAGCCAGACTCCACATTGCAGCTTATTCTAGCCAAGAACCACCTACTTGGATATGAAAACACCATTTGACTTAATGTAAAGTGTTTTTATGTGGTGCATATGGATGCTTATATGTGAAATGGATGATAGCGCAATAAAAAAAGAATAATTTTAGTAATGGTTACCAAAAATAATGACCAAAACAAGACCACTAATGGTCTTGACTCTTGTACAAAAAACACTGTAAAAGCAGAATTGCATTAGCAGCATCAGAATAGCATATAAAGTCAAAATTGCATGATATAAAGTCACATTTGTGAGTTATAAAGTCAGAATGGCATGATATAAACAATTAAATTATCAATTCTGACTTTATAATTCTTAATTGCGACTTTATATCACACAATTTTGACTTTATAACATGCAATTGTGACTTTATATCACGCAATTCTCACTTTAACTCGCAGTCTTGTACAGAAAACACTGTAAAAACATTTGAACATGCATCTACAGTACATAAAGGCTAAAGGTAAAATCCCAATATTTCGTTTTTGTTTGCATAGATAGAAAAATAAAAAATGGTTTATTCCACAATAAATGTCAAAATTTGCTTAAAGGGGTTATGAACTGGCTTTTTTATATTTATATTTTATTATTTTATGTTTAGTTACACGTCACATAATCAGTAGATAAGTGTGTTGCTAATATTCCAATATTAGCTGCATTGCTAATATTGGAATCCAAAAGGAAGCTTGTCATGTTTATTGCTTGCTAGTTTGATGCGGTTTAGCTGTTTTATCTATAACATGTTAGTCACGAGTGGGTGGGCGAGGCTACAGAATTAGGCATTTGTCGTCTTCGGTAGTTTCGTAGTTTCGTAGTTTCACCACACTCTGACGTCACAGGTAAGAACATTCGCAGATCGATCGTTTGCTGAGCCAGCTGTTAATAAAAGCTTTTCTTTGACCAACAAGGACATGAAACTTGCAGGATATTCTTATATTAAGAGGACCTTTTATATATCAAAAGCTCAAGGGAAAAGTTGATTTCTTAATTCATGAACCCTTTAATCATGAACCTTTGTCTTAAATGCAGGATGCAAGGAGTGGAGAGCTGGAAATATCTTCAACTTGATATCTTTAATATCAAACTGTTGTTTCATTGACAGACAGTTTTGTTTTCTCACCCAAAACACAGTGCACATTTTTTGAAACAACTCTAAAAGTGGCATGCATCGAGAGAGAACTGTTCAGTGGACAAATATTTTGACACTTGTACTTTTATAACTTGTAATGTGATGCAATGTAGCAGGGTCTTCTTTCACTGCTGAACTTGGCATTGAGGGTCCACTGTGCGGTTATAGCCATTGAAATGATCAGTTTGTGACAGAAACACCAGATTCTTCCAATCTTTCAATTCCTTCAATTTCTTTGGATCAACCAAATGAATCTAGGATGTGGCGAAACTATGTTAATTAACCAACCAAAATGAATACATTAGAACAAAATCATAATGTTTCTTCATATTTTTGTGAAGAAAGATATGATGCTCACTGTATATGATGCTGTTGGGTTTGTCACTAGGAAAAAATAAGAAAAATATTCAATTATAAATTATACAAAATAATAATGCAAAGTACAGTTTTTGTTATAAAAAACGTTGACAGTAATGACAATAAAATTGTTATTTTCTATTGATTTGCAACAAACCAAATTAGCTAGTCAAGATCAGTAATAATCTTACTAAAGAAAAGCATTGGGAGGCAAAACTTGACTGACAAAAACCCCAATTAAGAAAGCATAAAGCCGTAAACATTAAAGTAAATATAAAATTATTATACAAAATATTTTCAAGATTATAATAAAACTTCCCAGAACTTTAACTTCTGTATTCTTAAAGGGACATATCATTAAATGTTTAAGTGCTTTAATCGAGTTCCCTATGCATCAATCAACCGTGTTATTGCGTGCCCCAAAAAAAGTGGTAATTTTTACAGCCTATAAAACATGATATGTGGGGTATTTCAAGCTAAAACATCACATACACATTCTAGGGGCATCAGAGACTTATTTTATTTCTTGTAAAAAGGGGCATAATATATCCCCTTTAAGCTAGCTTATAATTATTTTTTGACTCCAGTAAAGCAAGTCTTGGCCTTCCCAGTGCATGAGCTATTAACTGTGAGATGTGTGCAGATGGCCAAATCACCACTAGCTTTATGCTGTATGATTCAGTTCATCTAGTGCAAAAGTTCAACCTTTACAAGACCTAAATAAAGGCATACAGTATGCCTTTTCAATAGAGCATGAAGGCTGCTACCAGACGTGCCCTCTAAAACATCTGTCATGCTGTTGTCCAATTCCAGCTATTTAATGCAAGAATTACGACTGCAACTTCCAAGCATTCTTACACATATGATTTCAAAATGCAAATAGCCCTGCACTATGCATATGTGTGCAAGTGTGTGTGTTTGTGCATCTCTCTCCTTTCTCTAAGCAACACACGTTTCTTGAGGCAACTGCAGACATGCAGAAACAGATTCTGCTTCACCCAATGCATTTTCAATGACATAAATCCACAGTGTGCTGTAGAAAGAGAAGAAAGGAGCAGGGGGAGAAAAGAGGGAGAGTTCTGTAATCAAAGGTCTGCTGACAGAAATCACATGCTAGCATTTGATGGATTGATGGGATCTAAATGCATATAGGGGAATGGATAGATAGAAAAATTGTGACAGAAAAAAACTCTTTAGGTATGCAGTTAGAATGGTGTGTTTACTTAGAGAGGGCAATTTCTTCACTCTGTGCCTTGATAACATGCTGTAATTGAATGCAGCTTAGCACAGCTTTACTTATAAAGCGTTTAAAACTGTATTGTAAAGGGTGAAAATCAATAATTGATGGATCTTTTATGGCTGGAATCTTGCTTAGAGAATAGTGTAAGCAGTGCTGCCTGTCATTCACTGGATGTAATTGTATATTTTTTCTAGATTATGTTCTAAAGCTTTCTGAGTGACAACAAATGCTTCTGATAAATAAATAAAAAATGTTATAAAGGAATACAGTTATCGATGTATGCTGATACACATCTTACATAAATGATTGTAAATATTAAAAATCACCATCATGAAAGCATTTATAATGTCTTCAGTATCCTCAAGCCACTGTAAAGGCAAGCATGTGTGTGTTGATGTCTTGTTGAACTGACATTATAGCTCTGTTCCAAAATCCTGGTGAGCTGATTTGCTGCACAGAGACACATATAAACACCATTTAACGGTAACATTTTAGTGTGTCTAAAAAGCTGCATTTATTGATGATCAGAAATACAGTAAAACAGTAATGCACTTTAAACCTGATTAAATTGGCTAGATTGACATTGCCAATTCAACAAATGCTACCTTGCTAATTGGTAACACAATACTTTGATAGCTTTAGCATAGCATAGCACTGGCTGAATGAGTACAGCAATATAAAAAAAATTAACATACTGTATATCTGTTTTTAAAAGTTATGTATATTATATTGCATTTCAGTCAATAGATCCTCATAAATACTACACGCTGCACCTTTAAATTGAAGTTTGTCTAAATAAATTTTAAAAACAGGTTCATAAACTCAAAACAATTATAAATTGTCAGCTGTGGGAAATTAAAAAGAAAAAGAAAGTTCTAAATACTCATAAAAGTTCATTTGATTGCACTAATTTATTTAATTTAAGTTGGCTCTTCTCAAACCAATTACATTCTTTTGATAATTAAGGTTTACAGTGTGTAAAATATTATTTAAAAAAACCTTTTCTTAATTTTAATTAAATTCAAATTTAATTTATTCACATGAAAGCTGATTTTTTTTTTGTCTTCAGTGTCACGTGATCCCAAATAAATCATTCTAATGTTCTGCTTTGGTTCTCAACATTTCTTCTTATTAATATTTTAGTTTAAACCATCATCAGTTTTTCTTTGATGAATGCAAAGTTCAAAAGATCCTTACTGTCACGTTTGATCAATTTAATGCATTCTTTATAAAAGTATTATAAAAATAAAATAAAAAATCTTACTGACCCCAAACCTTTGAATTGTAGTGTAGCCTATATTATATATAACTTTGTTTCTTGCCTTCTGGAGACAAATATGCTTTAACACAACTCAAGAACTTTGCTAAAAACCTCTTTTGGGGGATTTATTCGAAAGGAAAATTGGTTTATTAAGAGAAAAGTTGTACCAACATGTTTTTTGGGGGGTAAGGGTTAATATATTGTAATTATAATTAGATTAAAAAGAAGTTAATGGAATGTGAAGTTTTCATTTAGATAGCAGATGTGTGTCTCATGTGGGCCAGTACCTTTCATCAAAACTGGTGACCAGAGATTGGATGAATGCTGTATATGTAATGCACAAGTACAACAGACTGTGAGATTTGTGTGATAGTGCAGGTGCAGGTGTGTGTGTATGTCTGTAGTTGAAAAGCCATTTGGTTTTAAACGAGATTTCCATGCCTATGGTTTAATTTATAGCCTCTATATCTACACTTCAATGTGTTTTGCAGAGTCAGCACCTTGCAGAGCCCCAATTCAGCGGGGAAATGAGTTTGTCTTTTAGCTGCTGTTGAGGTATATGTGTGCGCACACACAGTAATGGCGGTATTGGGTTGGTATTGGTGATTGCATTTGAGCAGTAAAACAAGTCAATGGCCTTTAAATGGCCACTTTAATTTGATCATTTCATACCCCTTCATTTTGCACACATACCATGCACGCTAGAAATGCATAGAGTTTTATTGTTTTTTTTATATGAAGCTAATTATATAGATTTTGCTAAACATATTCTCATACACAAAGCAATTATTTCAAATGACTGTCTCTAACAAGTCCAAAATGTTAAAATGCACTTGTTTAACCACTGTTTTGTAGTGTGAGACATCAACAGTCAAGAAAAAAAGACTGTTATCCAAGGATGATGAAAATAAAAAGAAAGAGGAGATTAAAAACAGGAGAAGGATTGCCATCAGAGCTCCGGCCTCCATGCTGAGTGTCCCCACCATTACCGGCCTTAACCCCTCATTTAGCCAGAATGCCGAGCAGCAGGGCAGCGCAGCCTTCACTTCGCCTCATAAAAGACAATTTAAAGAGAAGCATCATTACACACATGCACGCAAACACACTGACAGGAAAAAAGGCACACCAATAAGCCAAACAACTACTAGAAATTTCACACAGACTCTCGCTTGCAGACACAAAGTGTACGATCGCTCACAAACCCACGCACATGAGTATACAGCATCATTGCACAAACCCATCAGCTCCCACTCAGCATCCATACTTTATAGGCTTTCATTTAATCGCACCAGAGAGAACATTTGAGACAAAAGGAAACTGAAAGCTTGACACTTTGAAGCTTTGATGAAGATATCATACTCATCTTGCCCCTTAAGTATAGAAGTGAGTGTGTGATTTATATTTATATGTGTGCTCTTCCTAGTCACTTCCTGGAGTCATCCTTCTACGCTCCTGAAATGCTTGTCCTAGTTTTTTTTCAGACGGCCTTCATAAGTCCAAGTTTAGGACTGTGTCCCGTATGGTATTCACAACTATTCAATATATTTAGAATGTGCATCCTGCAATGCAATATTGATAGTGTTTATTGATGGGTTTATTGAGTGGAACAATGCCCGTCCACATTTTCCGCAGCCTCTCTTCCAGAAGTTTTTTTCTCATTCATTTTCCCATAGGAATTTTGTAAGAGTATGCAGCATGAGCCAAACCTATGCTATGAGGTGAATCAAAACATTACAATCTTTGATTTCAAGCAAAGTATTGGAAAAACAGATAAAAAAGACAAAGTTTTGACAAAAAGACTTAACCGCTTTGATAAGTGTATACAATCTCATGAAGCATTGCAAACAACATAATCAATCAAAATAAAAATTATTGATAAATACAAAACTAAGGATTTAAAGATGTTGATTTTTATATACACTCAAAAAAAATGACTCTTTGAATGAACATAAAAAAATAATGGAAAGTATTTCCTCATAATTAACTTGCTTTATTTCAGCATTATGCAATTCTGTTATTCACGTTGGGTCAACTTAATTTATTAAGGTTGATTCAACTTATTTACTATGGTTGGGCACAGCTTCATTTAATAGTGTCAGCTCAACTACACAACTTTGTTGTAATCTTGTTGTATTAACTTAATTTTTTTAGTAGTTTTGACTAAATTATTTTATGTCAATCCATTTAGATAAAGTAGGATATAGAGGGATAGAACTGATGCCCATATGTATTCTATGGGAGCTGCGTCACATGAATTAATTTTCTTTATTTCTATAAAAACTATTAGTCAACAACACTTGATCAATGGCTAATTGTAACATAATCAAGTAAAGCAGCTCTCATCACTGGCATTAGCACAGTTTCAGAACAGCATAGCTTAACCACAAGATCTACACTTCACGATAATGGTAACCTCAAAAAAATTAACACAACATACTTTTAAATGTCAAATATAACTGTCAAATATAACATGAAAACATTAACAGGTCTTTCCCTTCACTCGAAAACACATTAAACAGCACCTCATTTCAACATTTACTCTCCTGAGACATCCCTATGCAAAGCATGCTGGGAAATAGAAATACACTGCCCAGTTCAGTCAGCGCAACATAAATGATTCATGTAGTCTCAACACAAATGGTTTAGGTTAACTTAACATTTAACAAATTTTATTTCATTTAACCTAATAAAATCAAGTAAAATGACACTTAAGTAAAAAACTAAAGATTTGTGTTGTTTCAGCTTATTTTATTTAAATAAACTCAGCAAACAGCTAGAATCATTTTTTTGAGTGTACATATACAGTCAAACCAAAAATTATTCAGACATCGTGTATATTTTTTTTTACCAGTGGAGTACAGGAATTCTGACTTAATAATATTGTCAGTGTCTTGTTGCTGTTCTGATTGTTTTATATGTTGTATGAACTATTTTGTTCTTAGCGGAAGCTGTAGGATGATATATAGGTAAATGTATCAAATAAATTTAAGTCTAAGTTAATTTTTCAAGCCCGTATGCATTCAGTCATGGGAACATGTACTGGTAATGTAAACATAGCAACATTTTTCGTTTCAAAATGTACGAATGGCTAAATGTAATGATAAATGATAAACCAGATCAAATACGAGAAAGTAAACAGTTGAATTATTAAGCTTGAAAATCTGCAGTAAATGAGAATTTGATTCTGCCTCTTTTAAAGTTGAAATATCCCCTAGCGGCATTTGCATTGACTGCTGCTCTTTTCTTTGTTTAATTTTCCACATGACTAAAGCTGAATCAGAGAGAGTGCCATGTTGGTTGTCCTCAGCTCTCAGTATCTGGCAGCTATATCTTACCATCAGCACATTAATTTGGTCTTTTTTCAGCCCTTTTGTGCTGCTTATTATGTGCAGTCTTGTCATATTGCAAGTGGATTTAATCTTTGGTTTAGCTTTTAAATGTATTAATTCATATATAATACATTTCTACTAGGAAGTTGTTTTCAAACCTTACAGAACTGTTGATTTATGTCAGGTTTGCATACATCTATCATAATCTCTGTGCAGAAATATTTGTCTGCTTCAGAAAACTTGCAATATGTTGCATGAGTCATATGGACTGAATTTATAGTGATGTTTTTTCTTTTCTTTTTCTTTTTCTTTTTTTACCTTTTTGGAGCTTTTCTGCCTGTGATCATATAATGACAGAATTTGCCTTATATGTGTGAACTGTTCCTTTAATTTAGTGTACATGTAAGGATGTTTGACCACATTAAACCATACTGAATAAGAGTCTTACCAGCAGGGTGCTTCTGTCTTTCTGTGTCAGCGGGGGAAAAAAAGTCAAATGAATTTCATACCCTCCCCTAAGGCAATAAGGAATCTTTCCATTTAAATGTGAACATCATCTTCTGCAAATTGAGAATCCAATCATTTATTTAAAGCTAATCCCGCCCCTATAATTTGACTTTTTCATAATTTCATGAAAGCGCCGTAGGACACTTAAGACCATTTTGCTTTTCTACTGGCTAAGTGCTGACACAGGAACAGAGAAGGGAAAAGGAGCTGGTGGAAAACAATATTTCTTTTTTGAATCGCTCACCTCTAAGGATAAAGCACTTGTCTGTTCTTTGTCAGATAGTGCCTGACGGTGTCAAAAGAAGAGAAAAATTATTCAAGTCTTGTACTAAAGAGCCACACAAGCCCCAAATCTCACAGATATATACACTGCACAAAAATATTGATGCTGAAAGGATTGAAAATAATCAAAGATATTTGATTTTTGAATTGAACAGAGACATTTGCTTTACCGTTTCAACCCACATTTTTATTTCTAGAAGACAATGACATTCTGAAGGCCTGCAGGCCAAATGTGGGTTACGTACAGTACAGTGGGGGAAGTTTGGTCTGATTGGTCAGTTTGATTGTCTCATGTTTAGGTTTCAGTCACATGGTCAAAAAATAGATAAAAGAAGATTGTAACTGTTGCTCTGTCTCTTTTATTCTCTGGTTCTCTTGATTCTCTGGCTCTCTCTATTAGTCTCTTTTTCTCTCTCTCTCTATACCTCAGGTAACATTCTATTCATGCTGGGGGTGTGATTATTGGTATAGTTTTTTTAAATTATGTCATACATCTATTTTGTAACTATTTTAAGTGTAACCATAATCATATTTTGTCATTAAATTATTTAAATTACAAATGATTTGCTAACTAGTTTTGATCTGGTATTGACTTTGAAGTGTTACCTATTGCAATACAATATAGTCACATTAAAGCAATGCTCTCCCACATATTTTACTATTGTAACTACGCTTATTTGTGTCATTGGTATAAGTAGCAGTGGGTGGTAAAGACGAGAAATGTGCTGTTTTACTGTATTGTGGGGTGTGTTAGTCTACTTCTCTTCAATGGCTGTGCAAAGTTGCTGTGTTTTGGCAGGAACTGGAACACACTGTCGTATACGCAGATCCAGATCATCCCAAACATGCTTAGTGGGTGGCATGTCCGGTGAGTAAGATGAGATGGCAACTGGGATGTTTTCAGCTTCCAGGAATTGGGTACAGATTCGTGCAACCTGAGGTGATGGTCGTTGATGAATGGCACAACAATGGGCCTCAAGATCTTGTCACGTTATCTCTGTGGAATCAAAATGGCATCAATGAAATGCACCTGTGTTCGTTGTCCATACCATAACTCCACCGCCACCATGGGTCACTCGATCCACAACGTTGACATCAGGAAACCACTCACCCACACAATGCATTACACACTGTCTGCCATCTGCCCTGTACAGTAAAAAAAGGGATTCATGGAAGAGAACACCTCTCCAAAGTGCCAGACACAACTGAATGTGAGAATTTACCCACTTAAGTCAGTTATGACTTTTAATTCTTTAGTTATGCAAACTGATTGTTGCAGCAGCTGTCCAGGGTAGTCTGAACTTGAGGTGAAGCTGCTGGATGTGGAGGTCATGGGCTGGTGTGGTTACACGTGGTCTGCGGTTGTGAGGGCGGACGGATGTACTGCCAAATTCTCTGAAACGCCTTTGGAGAAATTAACATTCAATTCCCAGACAACAGGACTGGTGGACATTCCTGCTGTCAACAAGGACAAACAGGGAATCCACAGTGAGAGATGGAGCTGGTGGTCTGAAGACACAAGGTATTTCCGGATGGTATGTGGGAGATGCAGAGGGACTGAAGCTCAACAGCTATGGTGGGGCTGAGGAACTGGCTGAATGAGGAGGTGGGAGAAGTAGGCTGGGTGGGGATTCTGGAGATGCTGGAGAAACAGGGGGCACTGGAGAAACATCTCCCAAAACGTCCATTAAGTTTGTCTCAAACACACTTTTCAGTTTCTCAATATAAATGCCAGCGACTTCAGTCAACTCTACCACAGCGGTGTGTTGCGGGTGTGGCTTTCCTCCCAGCCCTCAAGCTCCACAATCACTCCCTCAGTGACGTATGGTGGTGCCAGCTCACAAACCTGATCAGAGTCTGTAGGAGGGCCAGGCTCCGGTATGGGCTTGTCTCTCACGGATGGCCAGTCTCCATGGTCTGTGGTGGGCTCATGCAACATCTCTGTTGAGTCACTCGCTGGTGGTGATTGGCTGGTCTTTGGCCATGAAGTGGGGCTGAAAACAACATCATCCTCTGCAAGGCCGATGGTCACTGTGTACCAGCACCCACTCCACAAATGCGGTAAAATCCTCCTTAGGACCATCCGCTGGAACGGATGCCTTTGACCACTCACTCAGGCTGACATTATAAAAAACACAGAGCAAGTGGTCCGGGTAATGAGTGTGGTACGCAAAATGTAAAAAGTCCCGTGTGTACAGTGAGCGGTCTTCCTGCTCCAGGCAGAGAAGCTAAACAGAGGGAAGGTCCATGGGGAATGGGGAAAAACTCGAACTAAACAGAAACAGAAGGAGAAAAAAACCTGCAGCGTTCTTAAATCACGTCACGTGGAAATCACAAAGACGAGGATGAACAGGAGACAGGAACTTTAATAACAAAACTTTTAACACAAAAAATCACAAACGAGAACAATAAACACTGATGGAGAACTGAGGGCTTAAATGAGAATAACAAGGTGATAGACGAGGCACAGGTGAATTATATAACTAATTAGATAAACTGGGGAAAACTGGATCACAGAGTGAGACGTAACCAAAGACACAAGACAGAGCAGACATGGAACACAACGTTTTATAATTTTGTTTAGTGTATATGCACAAATCACAATCCATGTGGCACATCTTTAGGTACAGTTCACTCCATTAGCTCCATTAGCATTTATCGATTAAAGGTAAAAAACGTCTGCGTTTAAAAATGTACAAAGAGTCCACATTTACAGTGAGGAAAAAAAGTATTTGAACACCCTTCTATTTTGCAAGTTCTCCCATTTGGAAATAATGGAGGGGTCTGAAATACATGCATGTCCACTGTGAGAGATCTATAAAATTCCAGAAATCACAATATATGATTTTTTAACTATTTATTTGTATGCTACAGCTGCAAATAAGTATTTGAACACCTGTCTATCAGCTAGAATTTTGACCCTCAAAGACCTGTTCGTCTGCCTTCAAAATGTCCACCTCCACTCCATTTATTATCCTAAATTAGATGCATCTGTTTGAGGTCATTAGCTGCATAAAGACACCTGTCCACCCCATACAATCAGTAAGAATCCAACTACTAACATGGCCAAGACCAAAGAGCTGGCCAAAGACACTAGAGACAAAATTGTACACCTCCGCAAGGCTGGAAAGTGCTACGGGAAAATTGCCAAGCAACTTGGTGAAAAAAGGTCCACTGTTGGAGCAATCATTAGAAAATGGAAGAAGCTAAACATGACTGTCAATCTCCCTCAGACTGAGGCTCCATGCAAGATCTCACCTTATGTGGTCTCAATGATCCTAACAAAGCTAAGAAATCAGCCCAGAACTACACGGAAGGAGCTGGTCAATGACCTGAAAAGCTGGGACCACCGTTTCCAAGGTTACTGTCTGGAATACACTAAGACGTCATGGTTTGAAATCATGCATGGCACAGAAGGTTCCCCTGCTTAAACCAGCACATGTCCAGGCTTGTCTTAAGTTTGCCAATGACCATTTGGATGATCCAGAGAAGTCATGGAAGGAAGTCATGTGGTCAGATGAGAACAAAATATAACTTTTCGGTCATATTTCCACTAAACGTGTTTGGAGGAAGAAGAAGGATGAGTACCAACCCAAGAACACCAGCTCTACTGTGAAACATGGGGGTGTTTTTCTGCACATGGGACAGGGCGACTGCACTGTATTAAGGAGAGGAGGACCAGGGCCATGTATTGCGAGATTTTGGGGAACAACCTCCTTCCCTCAGTTAGAGCACTGAAGATGGGTCGAGGCTGGGTCTTCCAACATGACAATGACCCATAGCACACAGCTAGGATAACCAAGGAGTGGCTCTGTAAGAAGCATATCAAGGTTCTGGCATGGCCTAGCCAGTCACCAGACCTAAACCCAATAGAGAATCTTTGGAGGGAGCTCAAACTCTGTGTTTCTCAGCGACAGGTCAGAAACCTAACTGATCTAGAGAAGATCTGTGTTGAGGAATGGGCAAAAATCCCTCCTGCAGTGTGTGCAAACCTGGTGAAAAACTACAGGAAACATTTGACCTCTTTAATTGCAAACAAAGGCAACTGTACCAAATATTAACATTGATTTTCTCAGGTGTTCAAATACTTATTTGCAGCTGTATCATACAAATAAATAATGGATATTTTTAGATTATGTCTCTCACAGAGGACATGCCCCCAAATTGACAATTTCAGACCCTTCCATGATTTCCAATGGGAGAACTTGCAAAATAGCAGGGTGTCCAAATACTTATTTTCCTCACTGTACAAGAGATCACTTTAGTTGTTAAGCATTTGTGCTGCATTACCACTAATGGCCCTACGTTTACACCTTTATCCTCAAATGGGTTTGCAAAAATGGCTTCCAAGCTCCAGAATAGAGAAATCCCTTTTCGGGGACCACTAATGCAGAGTACTCTCATATAGATCCTTAAACATTTTCAGCCACCTCCATGCCTCCTGCTTGTGTCTTTTTAGTGCTGAAAGATGGTCATTTTCACCTCTGGTCATTTAAACATTTGAGCTGAGTGAGAAATTGAAAAGTCTATGGACAAAAATGAGAGGAAAAAGAATTATTGTGCTCCAGGAAGAAAAAGAAGAGAGAATGCATTCTCAAATCATTTTTAGGAGATTGCAGAAAAATATATCCTCTGTGACCTCAGTGTTGCTTCAGGGCATTTATAGATAAACCATGTGTAAGCAAATAGCTAAAGCATAATCAATAAAATGCTAATCTGCTGTCATGCTTCATGAATGTGAATACTGAGGGATTCAGTGTTGACATTTCAAACCACCATTTTTCCAGGTGTTTTATTTAAGTTTGGTCTGAAATAGTAATAAAATAGTTCCAAAAGCAATCGAAACTGGAAGTGCTGGAATTGTCTTCAACAACAATGAAGTTATTGTGCTATTTCCCAGATTTGAATACTGCAGCTTAGTAGAAGACTTTCCATGCATTAAACTAAATTCTGCTCTGTTCTTCTTTGACTTTTTGGTTTGTTTCACTTTGGTATAGATATTTTTTTTTGGTAAAGGAACATTTAACACTTGTTAGAAGTGGGGTTGTGAAACCCTGCTCCAGAACAGGGAGCAGTGCCACACTTGTACAGTGTGAAACTATGTGGTGTAGATGATTAGAAACAGAAAACAAACTGCATACTCATATTTGCATGCTTTGGACACTCACGGAAGCATTTCACATTGTACAAAAATAGTAAATTCAACATTTCAGAGGGAAAATGTCAAATGCTGCCAGAAAACGTGACAATTTGAGTAAAGAGACTGTTTCATTCTTACCTTTATAGTCCAAAGTATCCACTCAATATAAACTTGTGTATTTAAGAGTACAGTCGGCAATACAAGGATGTGCAATGCTAGAGCTTTCATGTAAACTTGTTCAACCAATCAATGACACTGACCCCGCAAATATGCAAATAAAAACGTTAACCCAGGGTTTAGGAGTGTACAATGTGAAATGTCAGCTTATACCAGGATTAAGTGTTTACCGCAGGTTCATTTTGAGCAGTGTGAAACTTGAAGCAAGATAACCCAGGATTCAGTTTACGCATAGTTTAGAATATCCCAGGGTTTACTGTTTCAATTGTGAGAAGCCCTGTGTGCCCTTTGTGTCTGAAATATGTTACTCAAAAATAACTTTTTGAATGGTTGTCAATATCAGAAACGCAATCATATGTTGATTATCAGTAAGCCTGTGATTTACCGTTTTTTTACAATCGCAATATGACAATTTTGTCAATACCTTTAAAAAATTTCCTAAACTCTTAACACAGTTAGCACAACATCGGTTTGTGTGGGCTATACAAATAACACTTTTTTTTTTGCTTTGACACAAAATGCATATAGTTAACACAAATTTTAAATGCTTGAACTTCTTTTACACACAAGCTCAACCAAGATTAAAACAATGTATTTTTACTGCCAAATTTACCAGTGCTTTAACACTGTATGTCGGAACAGATAACACCATGTTCTAAACCTAACCTTATAGGCTAAAGTCAAAGTGAACAGCGGCCCATTTTGTGAATTGAAACATAAATATATCCCTTGTATACATAACAGCTGATTTCCTTTTGAGGTGTTGATGTTCTTTCATTTACATGACCATATAAACATTCTCAGAAAAAAAGGTACGGCGCTGTCACTGGGGCTGTACCCTAAGGTACAAAAGTGAAAAGGTACATCTTTGTATCTTACTCACCCCTAAATTGTACATATTAGTACCTTAAAAGGTACATAACAGTACTTTAAGAGTGTATTAGTTCCATAAAGGTACTTATTTGTACCTTTTTGATTTTGTACCTTTTGTACCTCAGTGACAGCAATGTACCTTTTTTCTGACAGTGAAGTAAACAAGGACCTCTTTGGACTCATCTTGTGTGGAAAAAAGGAATAATATAGAGCAACACAAAGAAAGTAAGAAAAATGCCTGCACGATGGAGAGGAAGATGAGTACCAGGACAAGGGAGAGAAATGCCTGGACAAGGTAGAGATTGAGGAGTTAGAATGCTTGGTGGAGCTCAAAGAAGGGCCAGAATTAGTGTTAACTGATGAAATAAGAACTACTATCGTCATAAACCATAGGCTTTCATACAGAGAGACTGGTGAACGAGTAGGTTTAGAGTAGGTATAGATATTAAATAGCATCCTATTTTCTTTACTGTGTTTCAGAGAGTCAAGTATCAAATCTGATACTTGCATTTCTTGACCGATTGCATGAGATTGTCACAGCATTACACCAAGTGGACCAGATGCGGTACATTGTTGTTTGGGACAATGTCTCATTTCGTCTGGCTGCTCTGGTCCAGAACTGGATCCGTGATCACCCTGATTTTGAAGTTTTATACCTTCACCCATGCTTCTCACACCCAACTCGTCACATGGACGCTTGACCAGGACCCCTTGTCGTCACTTTTCAACGACCTAGGAGTACCTTTATCGTCAATTTTCAATGCGCTGGGTGCTCCATTCATTTCAATGAGAAATCTTTGGCGTCATACACAGACGCATTTAATTCTCTGCGTTTGCAAAAGCAGACATGATTTTATTAATATTTAAAGGCTACTTTTATATTTTGGGGCAACTAACCCAACTCCTACCCTAAACCTACCCACATCTTAACAATATATAACACACAGGCAAATAAATGTACATTCACAAGTATTTATTGCAAAATCTGACCAACACTGTAAAAAAAATGTTGGTTTAATTTAAAAAAGTAATTAACCTGGTTGCCTTAAAATTTTGAGTTTATTGAAATTAAAAATATGAGAAATTTGTTTTAATAAATAAAAGCACAAAATATTATTGTATCTGAACCACATAAAAATTTGTATGAATCATGAAAATAGCACTATTTGGCATGTTTCACTGCGTCATCAGAAATAAAACAAACACAATTACCCATTATGCTTACAAAATATTTTAATAATCTTTTAATAAAGATTGTCGAGTCTCAAAAAATTTATATTGTTTTACATGTAACTCAAATTTTTAATTTCAATGAACTCAAAATTTTAAGGCAAACAGGTAACTTTTTTTTCCCCAAAATATTTTTTTACAGTGTAGTGTATTATTGTATTATGAACATGTGTGTTGTTTACACTATGTGTAGTTTACAATCTGTGATTTTGAGCATGAAAATAACTGTTTTGCCAATTGTGTGTTGGTGCGTTAAGAGTTTAGGAAATGTGTCAAAAGTATTGGAAAATTTGTCATAGCGATTGTAAATAAAATAAAAACCTGTAAATAAAAAAAGTAAATAAAAATAAAATGTGTAACTTATCTAGCAGGTATTACCAGTTAAAGAAGTTTGTATTTTATTTAGTTGCTTTGACACTCACTCAAACCAAATGATACTTGCTTCTGCTCATATTTGATATTTTTGTCACACTGTCAGGGATCCAGGGGAATGTAAGCTGTGTCAGACCTATACAAATAAAATCCACAGTGCCTTGGTATATATAGCAGCTGTTATCTTTTATAAAACTCTGAATGTTTTCTGTGAGATCGATTATTTCTTACACACATTGCATGTAATATTAAACTATATTTTAAAGTATTTATGTTCAGGCAAACTTATGGAAGAGGAAAAGTGGGTTGTGGTGAAAAGCGTTACAAACAGATCGCAGGTAGGACTATGTAGGCTTACCTTTTAAGCCCTGCACATCAAACTCAAGGGAAAATCTGGAAAGCTGGAAAGTTTCTGCACTACTCCGTAGGTGTAAGATAACTGCAGTTGCTGGCATTTTGACAGTAGCACATCTTCATAACAGGATTTTCCATCCTTATTTCTCAGAATGTGAAATGTGTCTCTCTTTTTTAATCTTGTTTGTAGTTTATGGATTTGCTAACTGCACTACCAATTGCCCTATGCGTTATTTACATGCAGAGTATTAAAACACTGCTAGAATAGCAGTAATATCCCCATAATGTATTGCTTGCCATGTTTCTCTTTACACGCTGTTCTGGTGTGACAGGAAATTTGATTAGACAAACTGAACCGAGGGTTCACCTCCAGGCTTTCACTAGTTTCAAACACACATTGCTATCTGCTGGAAAGAGACAAGAAGTCATGCCTCTGTATACTTGCGCAATGTTAGGCAAGACATGAATTTAAACATCTGATCTGGTCATGCTGAATTTTTCCGCTATCGTCAGAGTGGATAATGTGTCAAAATGTCTGCAATCTCTAAAAGCAGTTAATGTCCAATATATTTGGAATGCTGGCTGGGTTTATCAGAGGCAGAACATTTTTATAAACTGGAAGCTTACGCAATTTCACAGCGCCGTAACCCCGTATTCCCCATTAAAGTTGGCTCATAACATATTCTGCTTGTCGCCGTGCTGTTAATTCATACCCTATCCTGCAAGTTCAGGACTGGAAAAGGAAATCGGCTTTTTTTTTCCTCCCATGGAGCCGGCAAATTAACAGTTTAATTTCTTGTGAACGTGTGTTGGAGGGCAATGAGGTTCTTTGCATGTTGGAGAGAGTTTGAGCTGCATGTAGCCTACTGTATGACAGCTGGTCGCATATAAAACTTATATAATCAGCACTTTTTAGTTAATGTATTATCATAAAATTGCCAAGGAAAATCTGGAATTCATTCATATATGACATGGAATAGTTTTGCTTATAATCTGATAACTTTGAAACTGGAATTAAAATAAATTCTGCATGTATCTTAGCAAGTCTGTCTTTTGGTTTCTCTCGCACACACACACACACACACACACACACACACACACACACACACACACACACACACACACACACACACACACACACACACACACACACACACACACACACACACACACACACACACACACACACACACACACACACACACACACACACACACACACACACACACACACTTCTCATCACCAAATGTTCAGTCATAGGGTTTAACATAGGTTTAACTAAATAGTCTAATTATTGTGACTAATAAAAGGCACTACCCTTAAGAGCCTTTTCTGAAGCAAAGAATGTGAATGTGAATATGACAAAGAAACCCTTGACATGCTAACATGTAAATTGCTTTAAAACAACAGAAAATAAATAAATGTTTACGGTAGATTGGTAGATGATCACTGGGAATTTACCAAGAAGATTTACCTATACACTGTAAAAAAATCTTTAAAAAAAATATGTTACCTGGTTGCCTAAAAATTTGAGGTCATTGAAGTTCAAAATTTGAGTTAATACAATGAACATTTTGATAATAGACAACCTTTATTCAAATATTATTCAAATATTTTGTAAGCATATTAATTGTGTGTGTGTTTTATTTGTGATGACGCATGAAACATGCCAAATAGTGCTATTTTCATGATTTATCTTTTTTTTATGTAGTTCAGATACAATAATAGTTGGAGTTTCTATTTAATAAACCAATTTCCTTCATTGTATCAACTCAAATTTCTTAGTTCAATAAACTCAAAATTTTAAGGCAACCAGCTTACTTACTTTTTTAAGTTAAACCAACAAAAACGTTTTTTACTGTGTATACCTAAAATCAGAGGTAAACAACACCCGTAGAAGCACCTAACCCTAGTTAAACTCGGGCGGCAGTGGCTCAGTGGTTCATGTAGGTTGTCTACAAACCAGAAGGTTGGTGGTTCAATCCCCGGTTCCACCTGGCCAAGTGTCGAAGTGTCCATGAGCAAGACACCTAACCCCAGCTGCTCCCGACGAGCTGGATGGCACCTTACATGGCTGACACCGCCGTCGGTGTATGAATGGGTGAATGTGAGGCAAAAATGTAAAGCGCTTTGGATAAAAGCGCTATATAAATGCAGTCCATTTAAACTTGATATAAACTGTAAACTTGTCCCTCTAATCTGATTTGTTGATTGGAATGTTCTTCCAGGATCAACAAAGAAAGGTTGTACTTGGTGAAATCACATTCATCCCCAGACCAGGGGACCAGAGGATATTTTACAATAATACTGCAGTGCAAAGGCAAAAGTTGTATGAGTCCCGGCTGAAAAATCCTCCCTCACATCTCTCTCTCTAAGAAAAGCGCCACGTTTTACTTTGTGTAATCATACTTGATCGTTCAACTACTCGTGTAACTGCATTTAAATGGGGAAAACGTGGAGGTGTTTGGTCGCTTCTAACTTGATCTCTGTTTGGTACCATAGTGAATAAACTGGGCTTAGTGGGCTAAGCTAAATGCTATCAGATCATCACCGCGTGTCAGAGAGATTAAGTGCACACACTGAGTGGAGAGAGGTATGTATCAACTTGTTTTAGTTATGGGAATAACATAGTTTAATATAAAAAAGCGGTGAAGAATCCCTTTAAAGTCTTTTGCCTTGGTGGGGCAGAATTGTAATCAGATGTCAAACCCTTGTTGTTGCATTCCAGACAGAAATAATTCCTCCAATAAATCTCCCGATAACAATCACAAATAATTAAATTACTATAATCAGATATTAAACATGACTAATTAAAGAGAGAACATATTGAATCTGGAGTGCCATGTGTGCTAACATGCAGAATCTTTTTATTGAGTTAATGTGTGATGCAGAACAATCCAAATCATGAGAAAAAATCTCTGTAACACTAATTAGAGAGTTGCAGTTTGTTTATGAATATTTTTGTAATATATATTTTTTGCTTTAGTTCAATGACATGCTGCTCTAATTAAGAGAACTGCGCAGAGTGAAATCAAGCTTCAGTTTTTAGTCTTAATCCACTGTGCCTCCTACATCTTAGAAACAGAAATCACATATGTATAAACTGCTAATTCACTGAAGCACTGCTACAGTCATTGTGAGATGGGACATGAAAAATAATAACAGATTAAAACGCCATAGTAATTAGAAGGTCTTAATTTGGATATGGCCTTTTTGAGCCCTCAATAGCAGAAGGCCATTTTCATTTGAATACCGTCCTCTTCAGTTTCTGGACCAAAAAAGACAAAGCAATGCAATGGCTAACTCAAATTGCTGACATTTAATCAGTCCTTTTCATAGAATAAGTTGCCTGGGATATTGAGGCCACTTCTTATTAAGTGAAAAGATGCCTGTCAAGAAACTATCCATAAGCTGCCTTCCAACTGCAAGAGCTATTTATCAGAATGAATCTAAGATTACAGTTTAGTTAGATTAGCTCCCAGTTTCATTTTAATGGAAAGTCATATTTGATCCTTTTAAGATTACACAAGCTAGTGCAATATTGCTTTGAATGAATTGGTATTAAATGAAATGTTGGAAACAAAAATTCATATTGAGTTGATGCTTGATAATACATCTCTGCAGTAGTATTGCATTATACTGCTCATAAAGCTTTATTATTCAAACATTTGTTTAGTTTCCCCTCAGTGAGCGTGAGATACATTACACTAGTATTTGCATGAGCAAAATGTAATACATCTAGCTATCTATCTTCTATAACTTATTTATGCTCTTTAGGGTCATGGAGGAGCCAAGGGCTGGAGCCCTCACAGCAATCCTTGGGACGACGGCATTAAAATACCCCGGACAGGTGAATATAATATAAAATATATTTTTGCATGGACAAATCTTCATCTTTTTTTCCTACATAATCATTATCATTATCAACATCAGCTAATTAGTTTTAAAAGGTTAGGGCTGTCAAAATAACTCGTTAATTTTGATTAATTAATATGAGAAAAAATAACCTGTTAAAATAAAATAAAGCAGTAATCCATTCCCTATTGAACTTTGACCCTCTCGCCATGTAACATGAAGCAGGTAGATGAAAACGTGCTGCTTAGATCATTGATTGGAACATTTACTTATAAAATACCTCCTGATGGAAGTGTTGATAAAAATAAAGTTTGTACACTCTAAAGAAGCACATCAGTGCAAAGCATTTAGGAGTTAACGTTAATCCGGAGGTAGCCTACGACCTAACACATCACGTGATGGCAAACACTGAAACACAAACTAAGCAAATGTATATGTGACCGACTAAACAATTCCCTTGCTACATGAATCCTGCAAGTTGTTCACAATCGCTGTGACCATTTTTTCCCAATACTTTTAACACATTTCCTAAATTCTTAGTGCACCAACACACCTACAACACACAATTGTCAAAACGGTTAATTTCATGCTCAAAATCACACGTTGTAAACTAAACTCCAACACTAATTTTCAAAATGCAACAATACACTAACAAAATACACTATTCTACTCTTCCAACAGGAACATTTCTAGCCTGGATGCCAGCCGAACTTAGCCCCGCCCACAACATTTTTAGGTTGGGCAGTTCGGTCTGGCCTTGCTCCATAGAGGAGTAATTATCTCCGAACAGAAACTGTTCAGACAAATGAAATCATCAGGGCGAGCTTTAGACAATGACGGACAGATGATCAACAGTAACGTAATCATGCACGTCATCAAAGGGGCTTGGATTATATTTTTTCGAATCCTAAACTGAGACTAAACTACTAGCCCTAAACAATAGCTTCTCTGGGTTTTTCCGGGGGAAAAATGCCGTTTGGGGGGTAAAATGTGTGTTATTTTGGCAAGGTTGCCTGCTAAAATTCGCACTCATGGGTCTATATATCACATAATAGTCGCTTCAACGCGCGGACATAGAAAACAACCCACGGGGAAAAAAACGCGGACTTGGCAGCACAGTGCAGTTGAACTATGTTGACATTTGACAATGCGTCGCTTCGTTGCTCTGATTGGTTGTAGGTCTATCCAATTGATGTCTTTCCTGGTTCGTTTGAAACACGCCCCATAATCCCAGCCCTATGGAGCAGTTTCAGACTCATATTCTGACTAGACTTGAGTATGACCACGTCAGGCTAGAACATTTAGTCAATCATAGCACAATGTCATAAAAACACTAACACCAGATGGAAATACACAAATTCTATACACATACCACTCCCTCATGCAGGCATTTTTCTTACTTTCTTTCTTTGTGTTGTTTATTGTTTTTTTCCCCACACAAGATCAGCCCAAATAACCCTCTCTTACTGTATACCATGTGAAAAAACATCATCGCCTAACCAATTCCAATACGGGAATCAGCTGTAATTTATATTTGTTCACAACTTTAATCAGCTGTTTCTCAGTAACAATGGAATAAAATACAAGGAAGATATTTGTTTCTCAATTCACAGTATGAACAGCTGTTCACTTTGACTTTAGCCTATAAGGTTAGAACATGCTGTTATCTGTTCTGCTTAAAGCACTGGTAAATGGTTGAGCTTGTGTGTGAAAGAAGTTCAAGCATTTTACATTTGTGTTAAATATATGCATTTTGTGTCAAAGCAACAATAAATGTGTTAACTGTATAGCCTACACATACAGATGTTGTGCTAACTGCATTAATAGTTTGGGACATTTGTTAAAAGTATTGAAAGAATTGTCAAAGCGATTGTAAAAAAATCTGTAATTTAATGCTCAAAATCACACACTGTAAACTAAACTCCAACACTCATTTTCAAAATACAATATAGTTTTTTACAATCGCTATGACATTTTTTCAACACGATCTCATGGTCATGCATATAAATAGTATGAGTGTGAATTGTCGTGGAATGGATACGCCATTTTTTGCGTGCATATGATACGCACTTTATGGCGTGCATATGACACGCTCTTGGGTAGGTTTAGGGTGGTGGTGGTGGGGGGGGGTTGTATGTATATTAAAATGCATTTTAAAAAATGTATACAGAAAATGCATTATTTTATGTGTCAGGTCTGCCTTTATCCAATAGAAAGTATATTTGATTGATCATAGATAGTGATTTTCACTGCAGTTTCTTTTGAAGCCTCTCCACATTTTTGTTTTGTTGAGTTTAGTAAAGTGCATGAATGTTGTTTCTTTTGCTGCAGAAATTCAATAGCCTGCAAAAATGACCCATCTCAGAGTAGCTTTATAGAATGCCCTTCAGTTTTATTTAATTATCAACAATCACCATGTTGACTCTAGCAAGTTCCTGTTCTTCATTTAGGAGCTTTCCTCTGCCCACGGAGTGAGGTAGATATTTCATCTTTAGATAGACAAAATACAGTAACATATAATAGACCAGAGGCATAGTCACTGTAATACATGGTAAAAGTATTTACACTTTGCAGCAGGAGAAGCCCTTAAAGAATATCCTACCTGTTGGTTTCTTGAAAACTCTGGATAATGGATGCCACTGTGTCCCGACTGAGATTAGGGCTGTACTCGTACACCAGCCTCTCTGTATGATAGCCTGTGGTTTATGACATGACCTATGATAGTAGCTCTTATTTCATCAGTTAACACTAATTCTGGCCCTTCTTTGAACGCCACCATGCATTCTAACTCCTCAATCTCATCCCAATCCTTTCTCTTGTCCTGGTACTCATCTTCCTCTCCATCATGCAGGCATTTTTCTTATTTTCTTTGTGTTGCTCTATATTTTTTCACACAAGATCAGCCCAAAGATGCCCGTGTTTTTGTATATGAAAAAAAAATGTACTGTATATGGTATGTGAATGAAAGAACATCAACACCTGAACAATTTCTAGACAGGAATCAGTTGGGATTTATATATCTGCAAACCTTCAATCAGCTGTTTCTCAGTGACAATGGAATAAAATACAGGGGATATATTTGTGTTTTAATTCACAATATGAACAACTGTCTATCTTAACATTAGCCTATAAAGTTAGGTTTAGAACATGGGGTTATCTCTTCTGACACAGTGTTGTGCTCTGGTAAATTTGGCAGTAAAAATCCAGTTTTGGTCTTTGTTGAGCTTGTGTGTAAAAGAAGTTCAAGCATTGGATCACATACAGGAATGCTACTGTAATGGAAATCACAACATGGGCTCAGCAATACTTCCTGAAAACATTGTCGGTGAACACAATGCCAGACCACATACTGCATCATTTACAACATCATGGCTGTGTAGAAGAAGGATCCGGGTACTGAGATGGCCAGCCTGCAGTCCAGATCTTTCACCAAAAGAAAATATTAGTGCATCATAAAAAGAAAAATGTGACAAAGAAGACCTAAGACAGTTGAGAAACTAGAAGCCTGTATTAGACAAGAATGGGACAACATTCATAATTATTCCTAAACTTGAGCAACTTGTCTCCTCAGTGCCCAGACTGTTATAAAACGAAGATGGGATGCCACACAGGGGTAAACATGGCCTTGTCCCAACTTTTTTCAGAAGTGTTGATACATTTTAAATTAACTTATGTTTCCCTTAAAATTATACAATTTCTCAGTTTAAACATTTGATATGTCATCTATGTTGTATTCTGAATAAAGAAATTTAAATTTAAACTTAATCATTGCATTCTGTTTTTATTCACAATTTTCGGGTTTGTACAATATCCTAACTTTTTTGAAAATTCTGGATGATAGATGCCACGCTGCAAAAAAAAACAAGTTCTTCTTACTTAGTATTTTTGTCTTGCTTAGTCTAAATTTCTAATAATTCTTAAACATAAATAACATTATTTTTCTTACCCCATTGGCAGATAATTTAGCTTGTTTTAAAGGGATCGTTCACTTTAAAATGAAAATTCTATCATCCTTTACTCACCCTCAAGTTGTTTCAACCCTGTATGAATGAACTTGTATTTCTTTCTTCAGCTGAACACAAGGGAAGATATTTTGAAGAATGTCAGTAACGAAACAGTTAACTGGAGCCATTGACTTCCATAGTAGGAAAAAAAATACTATGGAAGTCAATGGCTCCAGTTAACTGTTTGGTTACTGACATTCTTCAAAAAATCTTCCCTTGTGTTCAGCTGAAGAAAGAAATTCATACAGGTTTGAAACAACTTGGAAAGGTAAAGGATGATAGAATTTTCATTTTAAAGTGAACTATCCCTTTAAGCAAAAACTCACTTAATTTAGTTTTTTTTACTTAATTTTTTTTCTGCTAGAACACAAGAAAAGCCTATGGTTTATGACGATAGTAGCTCTTATTTCATCAGTTAACACTAATTCTGGCCCTTCTTTGAGCTCCACCACGCATTCTAACTCCTCAATCTCTACCTTGTCCAGGCATTTCTCTCCCTTGTCCTGGTACTCATCTTTCTCTCCATTGTGCAGGCATTTTTCTTACTTTCTTTGTGTTGCTCTATATTGTTCATTTTTTCCACACAAGATGAGTCCAAAGAGGTCCTTGTTTACTTTATATGGTCATGTGAAAGAAAGAACATCAACACCTGAAAAATTTCTATCGGCTTCTATCAACTTCAATCGGCTGTTTCTCAGTAACAATGGAACACAATATAGGGGATATATATTTGTTTCTCAGTTCACAATATGAACAGCTGTTCACTTTGACTTTAGCCTATAAGGTTAGGTTTAGAACATGGTGTTATCTGTTCTGACATACAGTGTTAAAGCACTGGTAAATTTGGCAGTAAAAATACATTGTTTTGGTCTTGGTTGAGCTTGTGTGTTAAAGAAGTTCAAGCATTTTACATTTGTGTTAACTATATGCATTTTGTGTCAAAGCAACAATAAATCTGTTAATTGTATAACCTACATTGACAGATGTTGTGCTGATTGCATTAAGAGTTTTGTTAAAATTATTGACAAAATCGTCATAGCTATTGTAAAAAATAAAAAATAAACTGTAAAACATGCAAACATGTTTTAATGCCAACCCTGTAACATTCAACATTTGCAGTATAAATGAGTGATTAATATTGATATATTGTTTAAAACTATACTGTTCCCTACATATACACTCAGAAATAATGTGCAAAAGAAGCATTTTACCTTAAGGGGTATAACAGCTTATCACTGAGGCAATACCTTTAAAGGAACAACTTTAACTTATTTCCTCATAAATGGTTGATAGGGACTTTGAATACCTTCAAGGGACAAGCTGCAGTATGCCTAAAGGTAAAAAAAAAAAAAAAAAAAAAAATGTTTTTACAGTGTACTGTATGGTCCTGGTGCTTTATACCACAGCTGGGAAAGTATGATTTCTTGGAAGTTCAGCTAGAACCTTTTCATACGAAATGATGAAAAATCCGGAAGATTTCAGGCATAAGCGGCACAGTTTCCTGATAATGGGCCATTTACATGACAAGTGCTGATTTTCATCACCGTCACATAGTGCACAGAAACTGTGTGTGTGTGTGTGTGTGTGTGTGTGTGTGTGCGTGCGTGCATGTGTGCGTGTGTGCATGTGTGCGTGTGTGTGAGAGGTGCCAAGTCCATCAAACTGTAAGATGGCAGAATTACAGTAATACCGAACATCTACAAGTCAGGAGTGGGAGAGATAGGATCTCCTTCATATTAAGGCATGCTGACAATATTTAAACAAATATTCTGTCAGATGTTTGTTATATTTTTAATACCCTATCTGTAATCCAGATGGGTCCAGTGTGTGTTTGTCAGTGTGTGTGCGTGAATGTGGGGTTAAGGTGAAGTCAATGTGCTTCTTTCTGTTATTGCACATATGGTTGGGACAAATCATTTAACAGCCCATTTTCTCAGTTCCAATTATTACTAATTTACAGATTATCATATTTCACAGAAGAAAAACTTGATTTATATTCAGCTCTTGCCTTGTATATATTACTGTGTGTCAGGAGAGGAGGACTGAATAGCGAATAATACAAAAAACCATGTAATGAAAAACTGAGATTTTCTTTTTGTTATTTCTCTCTTTGAATACTTAGCATTGGGAATTTGGGCCCCAGCAGAATATATGGCATATTTTATCTGTTACCATTAATATGATGATGAGTCTTTTCAAGCTGTAAGATATTTCAGTTGTAAGCTTGCCAACATTGTCAAAGTGTGTAATTGTGTGTGTGTGCATGTGTGTTTATCAATCAAGAAAAGCAGCATGGAGTAGTGTTTCCCTCTCTGCTGTGATTTGCTGAAAGAACAAAGGATGCGTAAATACAATAATTTTGCTTCTCTTCTCAAAATGCTTCTGATTGGATTGTAATCCCTCAAGGAGTTGCCATTGATTACAATAATATTTAAACTTTCAATTGAACAATCATCGAAACAGATATTGGATCGTAATGTAACGCCTGTTTTTGTTTATCTGATAATAAATTGATGCAGCTGATGAAAAATGAAAACAGAATGAGATATGAGAGCACTCTCTCTGTCATGGAGAGACGCGGGAAGAGAGAAATGCACGTCAGGAGGACTTGTGCTAAGCCTCAGTAGGCAAAAGGAAGTTTGTAATTATCCTGACAACAACTCAAATAGAGGCACAATCTGTCTTTGTTCGTTATTCACACGCACATTCACGTCCCCTTTATTTACCCTTGATAATGATCATATCGCTTCCCCTTTATTGATTTCATTTAGCAGATTCCCTTTATTTGCATTGAGTGATGAATTTGTATTTCTGTATTTGCTCTTCTGTGTTCTCCATCAGTCAAAACAAGCATAGCTTGTTAGGCTACAGTATCTGTCAAATAGGATATTCAGTTCTATAGTGGTTATATGATTACATTGAAGTAGCCTAATGCATACAGTACTTCAACAGAGACTGTTGCTGAGAGAGATCCATTATAATAGTTAATGATTTCAGCAAAGATGTATACATCTATCCTTAAGAAAAAGTAATATACGTCAAGTTAATTTTATGAAATATACTTAAGTATTTTAAGTATACTTTATGTAGGAAGTATACTAATATCAATGTAGTAGTAGTAAAAAACTTGCAAGTGTACTATTTCAATACTGCTTGGAACTAAATTGGCCTACTTTTAGTATAAAGTATTAATTTAAGTGTACTATAACAGTAATAAACGTAAAGGGCACAACTATGTTTATCATTTGTACTGCACCTGTACTAATTTATTACTTGTTGATGAAAGTACACTTTGAAGTATAGGCTACTAGTTTAGTAGTAGCCTATTTAGTAGTTTTATACTGCATGTATAATTGCAACTTACCACTTATCTATGATAAGGTTACTATTCATATATATTATCTTTGCACTTTAAGTATACTACTATGTTCCTATTTAGGTAGGCCAATTCATTTTTTATACTTGAAATATGCCTTTAACTGTACTTTAACTCTTCCATTTAAAAAGATTTTATTCATGCATCCTACATCCAGATGGTAGATCGATCCAATCAGCACCCCCAAAGCATCACAGTCACAGTATATTCCTATTCATGAGTTCAATATTTTTATTCGGTAACGTTAGGCAGTTTTGATTTATATGCTGTTTAATGGTTGATGATATTGTTATTTAACATTTACGAAAGCAATCTTCTATCACTTGTTTCTGCTACTTCTTCACCTGGGTTTTGTTTTGATCTGGAGATTCAGTACTCTTTCAGAAGATGTGTTATAACACCTAACAGTGAAACATACAGATAACTGGAAAATTCAGTCATGGGTGGGGAAAGATTTGATGAAAATTCATGTGTACTCTACCAGTGGACTAGCCTTTGCAAGAAGTGAGATAATCCGAATTAGTAACAAATCTGTTTTCCTTATAAATCAATATTTTCGAACAATATAAGTTTATAACGTAATATGTAAAACTATGCGACAAAATTATTTAATAGGTGCCTTAATCAAAAGAGTAAACAACTACAAGACAAGTTTACTTAGAATACTTAATTATAATTAATAATAATTATAATCTCGATCAAAACATTGAGTACAAGTAAGTCAAATAAACGTAATTAAAAATAAAAAAAAAGTTACCTGGTTGCCTTAAAATTCATTGAATTTGAAATTAAAAATTTGAGTTAATACAATGAACATTTTTGAGCATCGACAACCTCTATTCAAATATTATTAAAATATTTTGTAAGCATATTGGGTAATTATGTGTTTTATTTGTGAAGACGCAGTGAAAGATGACAAATTGTGCTATTCTCATGATTTCTCATATTTTTTATTTGGTTCAGGTACAATAATATTTTGAGTTTCTATTTATTAAACCAATTTCCTTCATTGTATAAACTCAAATTTTGAATTTCCATAAACTCAAAATTTTAAGGCAACATGTTACTTACTTTTTTGAAGTTAAACCAACAATATTTATTTACAGTGTGTATACTTAAGTGCAATTTTAAATATATATATTTCTGAGAAGTACATAAAGTATATTTCTGTGACATAAAAAGGGAGACTGAAATTATCTTTTCTTATTTGTTTAGTTTTTAAAAGAAGTTTACTAAGGGCACACTTGAATAAACTTCTTTTTCATAAGGGCATGCAAGATAAAAAAAAAAAAAAAAAGAAGAAGACCATAATTGGAAGTGCATCATTAGTCTTCTGCTTACACGTCAGTTGACATGACAAGTTACTAACACTTGAGTACTTGTCATTTTAAGCTTGTGTCATATGATGCAAATGACAGCTTACTCAGCAGCACATGCTGGTGTGGTTTAGTGTAGGGGTACCAAAAATTAAAAATTAAATTAAAGTTACCAAAGTTCCCCATTCGTTTCTATGAGGATGATAAATATAGGTTTCCAGTGGGGGATGTCTAAAATTCATTGTGTAAAGTGAATATATATGAAAAAAGAAAACTGTAATGGCTACATGATGCCTGCGGAATCACACATTACTTCTCATTTTCAGCTCGACCTATTCAGATCCTTTCTGCGGCTATGAATACTTCCGTAGTCCCATCTATCTGTGTCATTATACTCAGTCAAGCATGAGTGTGTTTTAAATATTGTATGTTCTCATACTAGATACAGATGACCCACGTCTGTGGTAGAGCTTGAAAGACACCAACTTGAATTCCAGAGGTTAGCTACTGCACATTATTGAAAAGCCAAACATAATTTGCCCTAATCAGGCTGCTGTTGGAGCACACAATCAGCTGGTGCGAGAACCCGAGCATCTTATGAGAAGCAGAAGAATTATAGCATGCCAGAGGCTCTGTTTGATGCTTATAGTCCTTCTTTTTCATTGTAGCGTTTACACAAAAGCATCCGTATATGTATGTATTTATGTATTTTACACCTGATTGAATACTTGAAAATGAGTACTATCTGTTTTATAGAGTGCTTTTGTCATCAAAAAGTTTAAAGGCAACCTTGAATGTAAAAGCAGCAACTTCCAAATGAAGACAAATTGAAATGCAGTTGTGAGCAGACTGAGCGTACTTTTAAAAACCAGTGAGCGTCCAACAGCGGCACAAAAACAAGAAGAAGAAATGATGAATGCATTACGAGATCGAGAGCTCCAATTTTCCACTGTCTGCATTTCTGCTCATCCAATTAATTTGCTTTGCCTGCTCTTTGGGCGTCGTGCCTCAAGGAGACAGCGAATCAGAAGACAGCGTCCCTGCTCTTGGCTTGAGTCATTAATAAGTGCAACGCACTGTACTGAGAGATGCAGTGCCTAATGCAATTTATGAAGCTAAAAACAAAATCTAAATGAAAAGAGATGGGCCTCATCATCCTGTGTGTCAGGTCTACAAAAGGAGAGCTGTCTCATCTGTTGTGTTGCCAGATTGTACTTGCATATGTATGGCTTTGTTGCATATTTCTTGGCCACATTAAAAAATCAGTGACGTGACATCTGTTATTTGTGCTTTTGGCACATTCTGTGCCTCGTCGTGCTCTTAAATGTCATTGGCCTGCCTGTTTTCAATCCATTGAATGTTTCTATATATCTGGTGCCTAGAGACATTGAACAATTGTTTAACGCTTTGAATACTCTCACGGAATATTCTCACTGCCTTTGTTCTCTGAAAGTTGTGTTTTCAATAGAAAGCACATTTTAACCGTGTCACATATTAATGATGCAAACTGAAAACATTACCAAGTATATGAAAAGTAAAATAACTTAATCATCAACATCATGCATCGTGCATGGAGTAATTATTTATTAACAAAAACTCTTAAAAGATCTTTATTATAACATGCTACATACGTGCTGTTTGAGCAAAAACAACAAGGTTACGATGCTTAAAGTTCAATACAAATGGAGATATGTCTTCTAAGATTCTACATGATTATTAGATTAAGTAATCATTATTGCTATTAATTAAATGCTCATAATGTATTAATTCCTTAATAACATATTATATTAACTAATAATGTAAATTAATGTGTTTTATTAAAACAAGGGCTTCAGTTGTCTGCTTGAATTAATGATTATCTAATGATTTATAAAGGTATCATTAGGTTATGACTTAACTTGTTGGGGCACATGCCATTAACTAATTCAGAATTAGTTCAAAACCCATAACCATAACCACAATTACATATTACTTAATCAATTAGTTAATACTCATGTGCCCCAACAAGTAGTCATAACATAATGATACCTTTATAAATCATTAGCTAATGATTAATTCAAGCAGACAACTGGAAGTTGAAATGCATGGCTTTGACCCATTGTGGCAATTAACACATTAATTTAAATTGTTAGTTAATATAATGTTATTAAGGAATTAATACATTATGACATATTTAACTAATAACAATTTAATGATTACTTAATCTATTAATAATGTAGAATCTTTTTTTAGTTGCTGATGCAGTAATCATTAATGAATGTGTTAATTCCATTAGTAATACATTAACTCATGATTATCTGTGAATTAGTGAAGCATGAATTAATGCATATTAGTGCACCCGTATTGTAAAGTGTTTCCAAAATTGCTTTTTAAGGACTACAGCAAACAAGCTTCTTCCCGGGTTAGTGACATCACTAATCCTAAAATGTACATAAACCCTGCCCATGGGAACACGCAACAAAGAGGGTGAGGCCATGTTGAGAAGAGGAAGAGTTGTTGTAGTAGAGCACATTTAGAAGTCTGCTCAAGCTGTCACATCTTTTCATGTACTGCAATACACAAATGCAATAGCATGTCATAAAAGCAAGACGACAACATAAGTTACAACCGTAAATAAACTAAACTATACTGTATATAAACTATATATGTTCAATGTTCATGCATATATTCTCTTGCTCTGTAGGCATTTTACAACAGTTCCCACAAGAGCCATTTATAGATTATCATATAATCTGTTACATAAAACACAGCTAAAAGTAAAAACATAGGTTGTCTAAGTTGTTATAACCCCCAAAACATTAGGCACTTTTTTGAAAAAGTGTGTAACTCGGGTCCTGTGCGCTCTAGGACCCTGCAGACAGTTTGGGCTGTTTCTTGCATATATAATTAATGTAATGACACTGGGATATTGCATTTATCTCACTATATATGGTGGTGGGAGGGGGTGGTGGAAGGGGGTAGCAGGGGAACGGGGAAGGGGGGAAAGGGGGGGATCATCCCTTCAGACCCATTTGGATAAATCTTGCATACAACATGACACAGACAAACTTCTTTTTTCCACTATTTTCTGGAATTCAGTGGAAACAGCCCAAACTGTCTGCAGAGTCCTAGAGCTCACAGGGCCTGAGTTACACACTTTTCAAACTTTCAAAAATGAATTTATTACACACACAAAAAGCAAAAAGCAAATTATTATTTTTATTTTTATTTGGGGGGGGGGGGGGTTATTACAGCTTAGACAACATATACTTACATCACTTTTAGCAGTTTTATGTAACTTCATAAAATGGCACCAAAATTTTAAACTTAGAAACGTATGTGTGTATGGGATACACACATATGTGTGTTTGGGAAGCTTTTCAATTTGGGTAGACCAAATCCAGGCGGAAATCCCCAAAAATGGTCCCGGAGATGACATGTGAGTGACAGGTTGTCCCGCCCTTTACCTGCCGGTAAACACTTCAGCAGAGAAGACAAAAGATGTCACTGCAAAAAAAGTTATTTTGATAAAAAAATATGAGGGGTCATGAATAAAAGATTATGGATGAATAATTTATAATGAATACTTCCGTATTCCATAAAAGCAATCACAAAAAATCATGAAAATAATTTAGATTTTACATGTTTTGATTTCATGACTAATTGAAAAACCTGAGACTTTGTTTTATAAAAGTAAAATATAATTATTTTTTTAATAAATAGCAGAAAACGTGTTTCAAAATTATCTTGTCACATAATTTTTATGATTTACTTCATTTTTTAAGCAATTCATCATTGCCATTGACTTTTTAATTTAATATGATTAGAGATTTTTCCACCACATTCCATTATAGTGCTTCCACTGCATATCAGTCTTTTTTCCTTTTGAGAAAGGATGGAATTGTTAGAGATTTTTTTGTAGGGCATAATCAACAGTGACACTTAATTGCCTTGTGATGAATACTAGCTTCCGACAAAGGGCATACATGGGTTTATGCCATACTACTTCAGTGTTGCATGTCACAAGATGACGCAAATGATGATGGAAAATGCCCAGTCAACACTACCAATCGTGACTGAGGTCTCTACAAAGGTGTATATCATAAAATCTGACATCAAATATATATGGTACAGTCTTGCTTTGGCTCCTACCTTCCCTAGGCTCATTGTATATATCTAAAAAGCAAGCATTTTAAAGAAATGAAAAATTGTACTTTGGGCACTTAAGAATTTTCCGTCATTAATGAATAACTAGGAACAAATGAGTGACCCAATATTAACATTTAAGTATGCTATTAACTAACAGGAAACTGCCTTAGCAAAAACAAAAAACAAAAACGTACAAAAAACATTACAAGCATACAATGACTTTTAGTCTTAATTATGGAGTTATGCTTTTCACTTTAGAATTCTGTTCCAAAATAATTTAAAATATTTCTTAGTAGGGCATAATCAACGGCAACTTCCTTCTGAAGGAATTGGTAATAATTTAGTCATTACTTTGGGTTACCGTGATCTTCACTTTGGAATTAATTAGGCCTATACGCTATGCATTATCCTCATTAATTATGAACCTATATGATATAGTAGTTATTAGTATTCCTGTGGGAGATATAGAGAAAAAAAGAGTTATTGATTACTATTGCGCACAATTACGTAATAATTTGTTAATCTGAGCTTCTTGTTAGTTAAGAATATTAATATTGCGTTACTCATTTGTTCCTGTGTAGCTATTCATTACTGATGAAACGGATAAAAATTCATTACTGAGTAATCTAAAGTATTACTTCATATTGTTCTCTGCCCTTCAATGCGGGGATACTGATTAAAATTCAGCTCAAACATTCTGTTCAAAAGTTCACTGTAGTCTGTTCCACTTAAAAGAGTTTTGACCCCACTGGCAAAACATTGTAGGCTTCACTGCAAAACAATGCCCCTCAATTATTATAAAAATTGCATGTCCTTAGGTCTTCATAGCTAATATCATACATGAGTTAAATTGTAGTAGGGCTGCAGAATGAAAAAGTAGCTTAGAGAGGTTGTAGAGCGTATAATGTGTTCAGTCAGAGAGAGAGATAGCTGTGTACAGAGGTCTGACCAAGGCCTTAGCTTCGAGGTCATATAGGAAAGAGAGGAGAAACAGCATGCACACAGCATGAAAGATAGAAAAAACAGACTGAGAAAGAGACAGGGAATGATATAAAAAGGCAGAGAGCTAATGACAAACGATGGGAGACAGATGAATGGAGAGAGACACAGGAGGAAGGCGATATAGTGTCTGTGTTATCACAAGGTCAGGGTTTAAGCTGTGGGGTACTTATTCTATCGCAGAGAGCCTGCTCAGTGAATTCTTCAGGAAATGGAGCTGAATTTATCATCAGCATCTACATATACGCACACTGGTAATGTTTGTGGGATTTGACCATTCCCGAAGCCAACAGCCTCTGTGCCAGCAATACTATAAACAGTTCTCTTAAAGGGATAGTTCACTCAAAAATACAAAATTCTTTCATTATTCACTCACCCAAGTTTTAAACCTGTATGATTTTCATTGCTTCAATGGAATAAACATGGATTTTGAATCTTGTCACTGTTTTTCAAGCATTTACATTGAACAGGGACTGGAATCCACAACTTTCAAAAAGGATACTAATGTAGGGGAGCGTGGGGCACAACCTAACATGGGGTTAGTTGTAACACGCATGGTTTAACACTTTCCACACATGCCAGGATGACAAAACTTTGTGTATTAACTAGTTGCCATATCAACACTAAAATAATAGCACCAAAATTAAAAAATCTTTGGAAGATATCACTGAACATTTATTTTACTATAGCAAAAGTTTCTTGCTTAAGTTTATTTTTCATCTTTTTGTGTTTATTTAAAATAAGACAAATCTGATATTATTTGAATCTTATATCTGTTATTTAAAGGCCCACTGAAGTGCCTTGAAATGCGCCGCATTATTCAATGTGTTGACGTAATTTTCCCTGAAATGGCTCCAGCTGTTAGCAGCTCCTCCCCTTTTTTGAAACAGCCAATAGTGTTTCGTTAATATACAGTTTGTCGAGAGCCTTTCTGTTGGTAAAGCCAGTTTCCTCTTACTGTTTATCATCATAATCTACACCATATCGATTTGAAATGTAGCATTCTGTGCAGAATTCAAATGGTCTGAAATGTTTGTTATCTGCGGCGATTCGTGCATATGATCCGCCCTGTGCTCTCGTGTCTGTAGTCTAACTTTAGACCAGAGGTGTGTTCGCGCTGCTGTAGTGTGTGAAACTAACGTGAAAACAGACTTCATTCGCCTCAACTGAAAACATATTTACACTGAATCTTTTCCAATTGCATATATGGTGTGCCTGTGCTGTATAGAAATTAGTCAATATGTGAACAACTGACTGATTTCAGCCGTAACTTCAGCAGTGTAGGGCTTTAGATTCTAGAGAGCATTTTGATTGGACAGAGGATTTTATGAGAAGGTGAAGTCTGCGATGATGTCATCAAAATCTGTGATTCGTTTGTACGGAAGAGAGAGACTGTACATTTTGAAAGCTTATTTCTCCTAATTGCAAATGTTGTCTTTGTTTTGGAACATACCAGCTGCTAACACAGTCATACTAAAAGCTAAAAAAAACTTCAATTTTGATTTCAGTGGGCCTTTAACAGTTGATATATTCCTTTAATGCTGATCTAACAGCAGAAGACAGTTTAAATCCCAGTTGTGCGTTGTAACACTGCGTTTCAATGAGCCCCTATTAGAACTATGATATTATATTCTATACTTTTATGAGTTCTTTTGAGAAACCAAGAGAAAAGGGTAAATAAGGACTGAGAGTCAATATTCAGAAATTATTATTCATTATTATTCTGTTTTTTAACTATGTTGTATAGCTGTATTAGCAATGTGTTTGTTGTCAAAATCAAAAATGTGTGTATTTTTCATGGGGTGTTTCGACCCTGAACCACAACACCCTCCAGTTGGCGGGTCTGCAGTGGTGGCCAGTCACTGCCCACCTCCTGTCACGGTTCATGGATTCCCTGTCTCACTCTTGGGTGCGTGTTGAATGTAGGTGAGGGCGGAGCCTGGGATTGGCTCATCACGCACCTGTGGCTGATCACCTGCACCAGCTGCAACTCATCACCTTCACCCTATTTAGTCTCTCTGTTTCTCTCTTGTCTTTGTCAGAGCGTTGTTGGATGTTTCCCCTTGTGTCTCCGTGTTGGTTGTCGTTTCCCCCTTCCGTGAAACGCTGGATCCCTTCCGGGAATACCTGTACCGACCTCCCGAGTCACAGCTGCTCACAGCCTGCCCGTGTCGCCAAACAGAGCCTCTCTCACTGCTCCGTCTTATCCGGACTTCTTCAGTGTTCTGAGTTTTGACTTCTGTGACACTATCTGTCAATAAACTGAGTTACTTGCAATTGAATCCTGCCTCTGTGAATCCGTTACAGAACGCTCTGACCAACCATGGATTCAGCAAGTATCAACGCCCTACTGACCAGCAGCAACGAGAGACTGGACCAGCAGGAGGCGAACTTAACTGCCACAGGACAGGCAGAGCACACCTTGGTGGCACGGGTGGCCGAGCTGACCCAACAGATGCAACAACTCGTCGGTCCCACTGTGCCCGACCCACCGCCGATTCCCCACACACCATCTACATCGCGGCAACCGGAACCACGTCTGCCTACCCCTGAGAGTTATGCCGGTGAGAGCAATTATTGCAGAGCCTTCCTTACCAAGTGTTCCTTGTTTTTCGCTCTTCAACCGCAGACTTTCAACACGGAAAGATCCAAGGTGGCATTCGTCCTCACCCTGCTCTCCGGACGAGCCGCACTTTGGGGAACGGCGGTGTGGGAGAATCAACATCCATGCTGCTCCTCGTTCCAGACGCTGGCGGCAGAGATGAGAAGGGTGTTTGACCGAGCGGTGACCGGAAGAGAAGCGGCACGTCAACTCGCAGAGCTCCGCCAAGGTAACCGCTCGGTCTCGGACTATTCCATCGAGTTCCGCACCCTGGCCGCCGAGTGCAAGTGGAACGAGGAGGCACAGTGGGACATGTTCCTGCATGGGCTGGCTGACCGCATCCAGAAGGAGATATTCACCATCGACCTTCCGGAGAAGATTGACGGTCTCATTGACCTTGCGTTGAGGGTGGACGCTCGTCTGAGTCGGCTGAGGTCCAGGATGGAGCCTCAGCATGGGAGTGTCGAATGCCCTCAGGCCAGCGCTACGGATGCGGTCAGCTACACCTTCGACCCGGAGCCCATGCAGGTGGGTCGAGCTCGGCTCTCCCGGGAGGAGAAGGCGAGACGGAGATCCCGTGGTCTTTGCCTGTACTGCGGCGGGAACGGACACCTGCTAGACTCCTGCCCGGTAAAAGACCACGCCCGGCGGTAAGAGGAAGGCTACTGTCGGGCGGGATCTCCGTGGAAAAGACCTCATCCTCCACTCTCCTCCCGGTGAGATTGCTGTGGGCAGCTCAGGATTATTCCAGCCTCGCCCTCCTCGACTCGGGAGCGGAAGGTAACTTCATTGACTCTGCCCTTGCTCATAAACTCAACATACCCACCATTGCACTCAAAAACACCATTTCTGTCAACGCACTCAACGGACAAGTTCTCCCTGACATTTCATTCACTACTGAACCACTTACACTGATCACTTCCGGCAACCACACTGAACGCATTTCATTTTTCATCCTGGACTCCCCTTTGGCTCCCGTTGTCCTCGGTCACCCTTGGCTGGAGTTACACAATCCAAGGGTTGACTGGGGACAAAACTCTGTGTCTGCGTGGAGTGATAAATGTTATGAGTCTTGTTTGGTGTCTGCTTGTTCGTCTGTTTCTCGTTCTGTTTTTCAGAGTGAGACGGTGAATCTGTCTAACGTGCCTCCGGAGTACCTCGACCTGAAGGAAGTGTTCAGTAAGTCCCGAGCTGCTTCTCTTCCTCCGCATCGTCCCTATGACTGTGCTATAGATTTACTCCCAGGTAAGTCTCCGCCTAAGGGCAAACTATACTCTCTTTCTATTCCAGAGAGGGAGGCCATGGAGAAATATATTTCTGATTCTCTAGCCTCCAAATTCATCCGCCCTTTCTCTTCTCCAGCGGGGGCGGGGTTCTTCTTCGTGGGGAAGAAGGATGGTTCTCTGCGACCTTGCATTGATTACCGAGGGCTGAATAACATCACGGTAAAGAATACCTATCCTTTGCCGTTGATGTCTTCAGCTTTCGAGAGGTTACAGGGAGCATCCGTCTTCACGAAGTTGGACTTACGTAACGCTTATCATTTGGTTCGCATCAGGGAGGGGGATGAATGGAAAACCGCATTTAACACCCCCAGGGGGCATTTTGAATATTTGGTCATGCCTTTCGGCCTTTCCAACTCCCCAGCGGTTTTCCAGGCACTCGTCAATGATGTGTTGAGAGACATGGTCGACCAATTCATATATGTCTACCTGGATGACATTTTGATTTTTTCTTCGTCTCTCCAGGAACATGTTCGACACGTCAGACGAGTGCTTCAGAGGTTGCTAGAGAATGGGCTTTTTGTCAAGGCGGAGAAATGCGCTTTTCATGCACAGTCTGTTCCTTTTTTTAGGGTACATCGTGTCATCGGAGGGAATGCGCATGGATCCCGACAAGGTTAAGGCTGTGATGGATTGGCCAAGTCCAGATTCCCGTAAGGCCCTACAGAGGTTTCTGGGGTTCGCCAATTTCTATCGGCATTTTATTCGCAATTTCAGCCAACTAGCCGCACCTCTGACTGCCTTGACCTCTCCCCGAACGACGTTCAGGTGGTCCGATACAGCCGAGGCTGTATTCGCCAAACTCAAAAGCCGCTTTGTTTCGGCTCCCATCTTAGTCGCCCCTGATTCCACACGTCAGTTCGTGGTAGAGGTCGACGCGTCAGAGGTGGGGGTAGGAGCGGTTCTTTCACAGCGCTCTCCCTCAGATGACAAGATGCACCCGTGCGCGTTTTTCTCCCATCGTCTTTCTCCTGCCGAACGCAATTATGACATTGGTAACAGAGAGTCTCAGAGGGTCTAAAAACATCAAACCCGACTCTTTATCTCGTATTTTTGATGCTTCCGAACACCCGGTTACTCCCGAGTGTATTTTGCCAGAGAAGATAGTTATCTCTACACTCACATGGGAGATCGAATCGAAGGTCAAAGTGGCCTTAGAAGGGGTAACGCCCCCGCCCGGCGGCCCACCGAGTTGTTTGTTTGTTCCGGAGGGGTTAAGATCCGAGGTCCTCAAATGGGGTCACTGCTCCAACATTGCTTGTCATCCAGGGGTAAACCGCACTTGCAGTTTAATAAAGCAACGATTTTGGTGGCCACTTATGGCTCGCGACATTCGCAGTTTTGTTTTGGCTTGCTCGGTCTGTGCGGTTGGTAAGACATCTAACCAACCTCCCCATGGGTTACTTCAGCCGTTGTCTGTTCCTTCGAGACCCTGGTCCCACATCGCTCTAGATTTTGTTACCGCCCTCCCGCCCTCCCAGGGCAAGACGGTCGTTTTGACCGTCGTGGACCGATTCTCGAAGGCAGCACATTTCATTCCCTTGCCCAAATTACCCTCAGCCAAGGAGACAGCGGTATCTGTAGTAGACCACGTCTTTCGGTTACATGGCCTCCCGATGGACGTGGTCTCCGACAGAGGTTCCCAATTTGTGTCCAAATTTTGGCAGGAGTTTTGTAAATTACTAGGAGCCACGGTTAGTCTGTCTTCGGGTTATCACCCCCAAAGCAACGGTCAGACCGAGAGAGCCAATCAGGATCTGGAAAGAGTGTTGCGATGTTTGGTATCCAAGAATCCTTCATCCTGGAGCCAGCAACTCTCTATGGTTGAGTACGCTCATAACTCGTTACCAGTGTCATCTACGGGCCTTTCGCCATTTAAGTGTAGTGTAGGTTACCAGCCACCTATTTTTCCTAGTCTGGATTCCGAGGTCGCGGTCCCCTCTGTTCACGCCTTTATCCAGAGGTGTCATCGCACATGGACCAGAGCCCGTGAGACTCTGCTCCAGGTGGGAGCGCGCACCAAGGCTAAAGCCGATCGCCACCGGTCTAAGCCTCCCGTTTACATCGTCGGTCAAAAAGTGTGGCTTTCTACCAAGAACATTCCTCTCCGCTCCGTATCTAATAAACTTGCTCCCAAATTTATCGGCCCGTTCACTGTCACCAAGATCATTAGTCCGGTGACAGTCCGCCTCAAACTCCCTCCGGCGTACAGGAGGATTCATCCCGCCTTCCATGTATCCAAAATCAAACCTGTTTTTCACTCCCACCTTAATCCGCCAGTCCCGGTTCCCCCACCGCCGCGACTCGTAGATGGGGAACCAACTTATTCGGTTATTCGCATTCTGGATTCTAGACGGAGGGGACGCGGTTTCCAGTACTTGGTGGACTGGGAAGGTTACGGTCCGGAGGAGAGAAGTTGGGTTCCTGCTAGGGACATTCTGGATCACTCCCTTATTGATGATTACAATCAACAGGTAAGGTCGGCTGGGAGCGTCAGGGGACGCTCCTAGGGGGAGGGGTACTGTCACGGTTCATGGATTCCCTGTCTCACTCTTGGGTGTGTGTTGAATGTAGGTGAGGGCGGAGCCTGGGATTGGCTCATCACGCACCTGTGGCTGATCACCTGCACCAGCTGCAACTCATCACCTTCACCCTATTTAGTCTCTCTGTTTCTCTCTTGTCTTTGTCAGAGCGTTGTTGGATGTTTCCCCTTGTGTCTCCGTGTTGGTTGTCGTTTCCCCCTTCCGTGAAACGCTGGATCCCTTCCGGGAATACCTGTACCGACCTCCCGAGTCACAGCTGCTCACAGCCTGCCCGTGTCGCCAAACAGAGCCTCTCTCACTGCTCCGTCTTATCCGGACTTCTTCAGTGTTCTGAGTTTTGACTTCTGTGACACTATCTGTCAATAAACTGAGTTACTTGCAATTGAATCCTGCCTCTGTGAATCCGTTACACCTCCTCCTGGCCCCCAGCTCAACTACTCCTCCTACTCCAGAGCCAGCAAGACGCTCTTTCTGCTGCCTCACCCAACCGACGAACAGCTAGCCTCCTCTTCCTACCTGCTAAACCCAGAGTGGTGAGTGTCTTCCACACAGACTGTGCCGGGAAACCCCGAACACCTGACCTTAACTGGGAATAGCCAGGTCTGCCACCCTTTGGCCCTACACTGCTCAACAAGGTCCTGATACTTGGTGGCTTTCTGCTTGTAGACCTCCTCGCACCCGTTTTCCCACGGAACCGTCAGTTCAATCAAGATTATCTTCCTTGACTCCTCAGACCATAAGACCATGTCTGGCCTCAGCTGTGTTTGCACAACCTGGGGGAAGACTAGTTTCCTTCCCAGGTCCACCCAAGATTATGCTGCTTGCAAAAGGCTCTCCTTAGTCTTCTTGTGGGCTGGTGGTTTCTCCCCCTCTCTGATGAACTGAATGGATTTTGCCGGCCTTGTACTGGTCTGGCGCTTTTTCTGCGTCTACCGCTCCAGGCCATGTATTTCTCTGTCCTGGAATCATTGCATCTGTCAGCCAGGGATGCGTCATACCATATCCCTAGGCACTCAATTGGGTTTTCCTCAATTTATGGTATCGTCTCCCCCTGTACTCACAACTGGAACTTGCTGGTCACTTTCCCCCTTCTGATCACCATACTTCTTGATTGCCTTGGTTTGAACATCATCCAAGCCCAGGTTGCCACATCATCAAGAGCCTTCCGGATCCATCTTGCTTGCACATGGGTTGAAGTTGTTATGGTAATGTCATCCATAAAGCCTCTTGTTGGAAGTTGGTGGGTGCCAGACTTCATTGATGGCCCTTTGGATTCCTTTCCTGCAGCTTTTATGAGCAGGTTCATTCCCATGACAAACAGGATGGGGGAGATGTTGCAGCATGTCACGATTCCCTTTTCAGGGTCCTGCCACAGGGTTGTGAAGTGGGCAGTTTTGAACCATAATTTGAATCCTCAAAGTAGATGGTAATTTTACCCCTGGTGTGGTGGGGGATATGGTAATGTTCCATAGCCGTGTTGATGAGGCCATGTGGGATTGAACCATATGCGTTAGCCAAGTTGAGCCAGACAACCGTTAGGTTTCCTTTGCTCATCTTGGCCTCCCAGATCAGCTGGTTAAGGATGCCAGTATGTTCCAAGCGCCTGGAGAATACCTTTTTCCATATCCTTTGCAACAGTTTCCATAACCTGCGGAGGAGCATTGGCGTCTCTTGTATACTTTATAAGGTGTACCACTTGGTCCTGGGGCAGATGCTGAACGGGCTTTCTGCACAATGTCCTGGACTTCTCTCCATGTTGGTTCACTGGTATCGAGGTCTTCCTCAGGAGTTTCGGCAGTTCTGCAGATCTTTGGGTATACACCACAGGCTTGGTACCTGGGGGCGTGACTGTGGCTCTCCTTAAAAAGCTCCTCTACAACTTCCTTAGGGTTGGTCAATCTTCCAAATCTTACTTCCCCCAGCAGGATTTTGGTAAACCTGCACGTGTCCATAATGAACTGTGCCTGCTTGGCCTCCTTCTCCTTCCTCAGTTTCAGAGACATTTCTGCCCTTCTCGGTCTGCAGAGTTGCCTTTAAAGTCCACTGGTTAGATCTTTTATGCCCTTTCTTTCTTTAGCACTTGCTGTTCTGAACTGCTTGCTGAGGGTCTTGATCTCCTTCCTCAATTGCAAGATCTCTCTTGCTCTCCTCTTAGGCTGATTTACCTGAGTTCCGCTGCTACCCTTTCTCTCGCCAAAGCGCTCTCTGGCCATGGTGATGATGATTGTTGTCATACTGTCGATTTTATTCTCAGCTGATCCTGCTAATTTGGCCTTAAGTACTTTTTCTGGGTCCCCATCTAGTTCCATGCAGTGTTGTTGTTGTTTGCTTGGAGCCATCTCACATTCTCTGTCATAGGTTCGGGGCCTGAGGTAATATTAGGAGAGTCCCTCCTGTGGCTTTAGGATGGAGCAGGTGCTGAGAGGTCTCCTGTGCTGTGGGGTGCTTCCTAAATGGAGTCTTTCTGCATCTCACTTAGTGTCTCCACTATGCGTTGCATCTGCTTTTTCCCTTCTCCACACTGGGTCTTGGATTGATGTATTTTAAGTCCCCTTGTGCTCTTGCAAAGCTTTCCACAGTGACACTTTTTTTTGTCTAACACTTCCCCTGTAAGTGTGGTTTGGGTGAGCCGTCTCATTATCCTTGTGTTTTCCGTAGCCGTAACAGTTGTGTCTGTCCCATTGAGTCTCTCATCCTCCACCCCTCTTGGGAGACCCTGGGGGTATTGCTCAGTGTTCCGTTTTGTAGCTTTGGTTGGTGCCCTCTTGCGAGTGCTTTGATTGAGGTTGACAACAAAAAAACAACAATGGAATAAAATGTAAAAAATTATTCAACATATGATCATACATTGAAATGTGGGGGATAAAGTTTGAGACAGCTCCTAATTAAAAGTAACTAATAAAATATATATTACATTTTCTGATATTTTAATTATTGTTTGTTTCTTGGTTGGTTGGTTTGTTTGTTTGTTTTTTGTGGGACACCAGTTTGCACAGGTTCTGTTGATGAAATATTATAATATGAATGGCTGGTGATTTTGGATGAGGTACTTTAAATATCTTTAAATAAACTCACAAACCCACATTAAGGCAGAAGAGTTTATTCTTCAGCACAACTCAAGACTGAAAAAACCCCAGACACATACACTAATGCTAAATCTTGTTGCCTGTTCTCACCAAGCTATTTTAAGATTATTTTGTTTCCTGCCAGCTTAATCAGTTAGTGACAGGCCTTAGGTGGTATTCTAATCCTTAACTAAGGCAGTTAAATTGCAGGCAGAACTCCACCATGGCTGCCATCAGTCATCTTCTCCTCCCTGTTACTGCCCTTGTGGGAGCTGTGGCTGCATTTGGCACACAATCATGTGCATCATTATTATTCCATTTACACAGGTGTGCTGCCTACGGTACCTGCAGTGCAAAACAATGTGTAGTAAATGTAGACAAATTTATAAACATGCATTACCCTCCATGTCCCTCCCCTCCCCAAAAATCTCCCTCCATCACTCTCCAAAATATTGCATTTATTTTACAGTTCAGGGGCCAAAAGCAGCTGCCAATTATAAACTTGATTAAAACACAGTTATGCAAATCAGATGTGAGCGGCCCATGTAGCTCTGAGCAGCCTAGTGACACAAACCCACTCAGACTCTCTCAATCACAATTACCTTCCTGTGACGCCTACAATACTGATTAGACTAGGAGAACAATAGCTACAGCATACTTAAACGCAACAAACAGATGTTATCAAATATTCAAGAAGGAACACAACATCAGTTACCTTCCCCTTTCCACCCCCTATGCCGTTGTTTTTTCATCCTTCTTTCATTTAAGATTCTTTGTGAGAGGATCGTTCCCACTGCTTTTCTTGATTAGCATTAGCATGTTGCTTTGATTTGGCATGCTAAGATTTGACTGCTGAGCGAGAAAAAGCTCAGTTGCCCTTCAAAATAAGTTAAAGTGATTGTTTGACAGCTATATAAAAGCATTAACTTCAATATGTTCATTGATATTCATAAAATAAAAATTGATTATCAAGAAAAACTATATATTTTGGCTTGCTTTCCATTAGCTTTCGGAAGTACTTTTAAATGACTTAAACCAGCTTATGGTGGTCTTGCCATGCAGGTCAGTCTGGTAAGTTTTTATGGCTTAGTTTGTCAGAATCAGTATACCTCCCAAAGGTAAACTCTGTCATACACTTGCCCTCTGCAAAACACAAAAGAAGAATGCAGAATGTTGAGGTTTATCCAATAGTTTGGTGTGGTTAAGTAAAAAAAAATGCATCAGTACTCTAATTAATGTTCTCATACTCTGGTAAGGCTCAGGCCTGGTTCTCCTGAAAGACCTTGTTGTAAATAGCTTCCTCTTATTTTTCCAAACCAGTCTGGGAATTACAGCTGCTAAGGCGTCAAGCAAAATAAACACTAAAAGGGAGATCTCAAAAGCTTGGGACTAAAGAAATAATAATCATCAGATCTCTTTGTCCAGCAAAGGGACAAAGAGAAAAGAAAGGAGAAGAAGGGAGTGAGAATAAGCATAAGGAATTAAAGTCTTATGTGTGGAATGTCATAACAGTAGTAAGCTATTTCATTTTCATTATAGGATTAAACATGCAAACCGCACAGCAACACAAAAGATAAACGATGGAGATGATGAATCCTAAACATGCATGCTCCAAAAAAGGAAAGGAATTATAGATTATTGTCTAATTTAAATTTGACACACTTTAGGTATGGCCAGCACCCTGTAGCCCAAGATTGGTAAGCTAAGCAGGGCTGAGCCTGGTCAGTACCTGGGGAGACCTCTTGGGAAAACCAGGTTGCTTCTGGTAGAGGTGTTAGTGAGGCCAGAAGGGGGTGATCACCCTGTGGTCTGTATGTGTCCTAACACCCCAGTATAGTGATGGCAAAACTATACTGTCAAAGAGTGCCGTCCTTTGCATGAGACATTAAACCAAAGTCCTGACTCTCTGTGGTCATTAAAAATCCCAGGATGTCAATAGGAAAAAGAGTAGGGGTATAACTCCGGCATCCTAGACAAATTTTCCAATGACCTCTGTACATAATGGTCTCCTAATCATCCCCATATACCGATTGGCTTCATCACTCCGTCTCCTCTCCACCAATCAGCTGGAGTGTGGTGGGCATTCTGACGCAATATTGCTGCCGTCGCGTCATTTAAGTGGTGCAAATTGGTGATGGTTGTGGAGATTCCCCTTTCTATATGAAAAGCATTTTGAGTGCAAAAGTGCTATATAAACTGTGTATTGTATAATATGTAACAAATTAGTTATAGATATTTTTAATGTGAGTGGCGACAATTTTTGACAAATACAAACACCTCATATTTTTTTAAAGACAATTTAAAGACAAAATAATTGTTATATTTAATGAGTAATAATACTTTAAAAAAAGGTTTAGGAAAGTTGTTTACTTGGGGGGGGGGGGGGGTGGCATAAGAAATGCTAGGTTGTTCCAACTGTTAATAAATATGTAATATCCATATTTAACCCAAACATATTTAACCCAAGCATTTTTAAAGTCTACTAATATTTTTATCAAATGTAAAGTTTTTTTCTATAACAAAATCAAACCAAATATTAGGTTGGCAGTAAAAAGCCAATTGAAAATTTTCAAATACACAATTCCAAAAAAGTTGGGACACTGTACTAATTGTGAATAAAAAAAAGAATGAAATAATTTACAAATCTCATAAACTTATATTTTATTCACAATGTAATATGCCTTCATATAATGAAATGTCATGCGAAATATTGCCTAATTTTGGATTTCATGAGAACTACACATTCCAAAAAAGTTGGGACAGGTAGCAATAAGAGGTTGGAAAAGTTAAATGTCAGGAACAGCTGGAGGACCAATTTGCAACTTATAAGGTCAACTGGCAACATGATTGGGTATAGAAAGAGCCTCTCAGAGTGGCAGTGTCTCTCAGAAGTCAAGATGGGCAGAGGATCACCGATTCCCTCGTTGCGGTGGCGAAAAATAGTGGAGCAATATCAGAAAGGAGTTTCAGAGGAAACATTGCAAAGAGTTTGAAGTTATCATTATATACAGTGCATAATATCATCCAAAGATTCAGAGAATCTGGAACAATCTCTGTGCATAAGGGTCAAGGCCAGAAAACCATACTGGATGCCTGTAATCTTTAGGGTCCTTAGACGACACTGCATCACATACAGGAATGCTACTGTAATGGAAATCACAACATGGGCTCAGGAATACTTCCTGAAAACATTGTCGGCGAACACAATCCACTGTGCCATTCTGGCGTTGATGGCTAAAACTCTATAGGTCAAAAAAGAAGCCATATCTAAACATGATCCAGAAGTGTGGACGTTTTCTCTTGGCCAAGGCTCATTTAAATTGGACTGTGGTGAAGTATAAAACTGTTCTGTGGTCAGACGAATCAAAATTTGAAGTTCTTTTTGGAGAACTGGGATGCCATGTCATCCGGACTAAAGAGGACAAGGACAACCCAAGATGTTATCAGAGCTCAGTTCAAAAGCCTGCATCTCTGATGGTATGGGTAGAATGAGTGTGTGTGGCATGGGCAGCTTAACCTAAGACAGTTGAGCAACTAGAAGCCTGTATAATGAAAATATTCCTATTCCTAAACTTGAGCAACTTGTCTCCTCAGTCCTTAGACATTTGCAGACTGTTATAAAAAGAAGAGGGGATGCCACACAGGGGTAAACATGGCCTTGTCTCAACTTTCTAGAGATGTATTGATGCCATGAAATTTTAAATCAATTTATTTTTCCCTAAAAATTATACATTTTCTCAGTTTAAACATTTGATATGTAATCTATGTTGTATTCTGAATTTAAAAAAATGAAACTTCCACATTGTTGCATTCTGTTTTTTATTCACACTTTGTACAGTGTCCCAAACTTTTTGGAATCGGGTTTGTATGATCCTATACTGTATTTATTATAAATCATAATTTAAACTGTGTTCTCACATACAGGATGTCTATATGTGTCTGTAGAAAAGCAATTGATTTTTGTTTTTGTGAACAAAAGACTGACAAATGCTTTGGCTATATTTACCATACAGCTCTTCATCTGAGAGAGCTATGATTTATTTTCCACTTTCTGCTCATTTCTGTCTGTCTTTAACTTCTCCTCTCATAGCTGAAGCTGCAGAGAAACTTGGTTTCCAATACCACAGTGAGCAAGCCACAGGCTTGTCAATAAAGTAATCATTACCTCTAAATTGAGTTTGTGCGCCTGGCTGACCAAAGACACTTGAAAGGCGGTGGCTACTGTGCTCTACATTCAATATTTTGATGTGGCACATCACAGACTCATCTCAGCTGGTTTAAATGTTAGGGTTTATATGTGCATTTACTCTCATGCTTTTACATTCATGCTGGGGAGTAATAACTAAAAGGCAGCAAAGCACTTAACTACATTTTTAGTAGCTTCATAGTGTGAAGTTTAGCTTTTTTTTTCTTTTTTTTTTTAACAATAGTTTGTTTCAGTAACAAACTATTTTGTGTTTCTACCACCCAAGGCATGGCATGAATGCTACTGTGCAACCATTTGTAATTGAAGAAAACATTAACTACATTGCTTTCTTCAACATGAAGACTAGGGTCTCTTTAGACATTATTTTGTGTGTAGATGTATCCTTTGCAATATATTTTACTCAAATAATATAAAACTGAATTAAATCTCACCTTTGCTTTTCTTAGAAACATCTAAGAGTAAGTAAGTATTATTAAGTAATTAATACAGTACATTGTAGACTAGACACAATATCTTCATAATAGTATTAATTCCATATGTGAACACAGAGACCTCAATACTTGGTACACAATACACAATGAGGGAAACATTTGATGGATCGTTTTTGAGTATGAATTTAATTTTGAGAAGAAATTTAACTCCAAATGTCACAAAATTGCAAGTTACTAAACCTAACAACAAAGCAATAATAAAACAGTGTAAACAGAGCTGGGAAATTTCCTTACAATGTCCTCACCCCCATCTCATCCAAGATGTTAATGTCTTTTTTTTCTTCAGTCGAAAATAATTTACATTTTTTATTGAAAACATTCCAGGACTTTTCTCCATAATGCATTGGGTTGAGGGTCCAAGTCAATGCAGTTTCGAAGGGCTTCAGAGGCTCCGCACGATCCCAGACAAGGAATATATATATATATATATATATATATATATATATATATATATATATATATATATATATATATATATATATATATATATATATATATATATATAAAATGTACATACTTTTTAACCTAAATTGCTCATCTTGTGCTGCTCTAAGTCCATACCATTCTCATCTCCGTGCGTACCATAACTCCGTCTGATGCACCCACCGCTAGCCTAGCTTAGCACAAAGACTGGAGATAAATGGCTCCATCTAGCCTAATGCTCAATAAGTGACAAAATAACACCAACATTTTCCTATTTACATTGCGATGTGTATAGTTACATCATGTACTAAGACTGACGGAAAATGAAAAATTGCGATTTTATAGACTAATATAGCTAGGAACTATACTCGCATTCCTGTGTAATAATCAAGGAAATTTGCTGCCGTATATACACTGTAAAAGATTATTTAGAAAAAAAGTTACCTGGTTGCCTTAAAATTTTGAGTTCATTGAAATTAAAATTTGAGTTAATATAATAAGCATTTTTTGAGATTCGACAACCTTTATTAAAATATTATAAAAAGATTGTGTAAGCATATTGGGTAATTGTGTGTGTTTTATTTCTGATGACGCAGTGAAACATGCCAAATAGGGCTATTTTCATGATTTATAAAACATTTTATGTGGTTCAGACACAATAATATTTTGAGTTTCTATTTATGAAACAAATTTCCTTCATTGTTTCAACTCAAATTTCGTAATTCAATAAACTCAAAATTTTAAGACAACCAGGTTACTTACTTTTTTAAGTTAAAACAACAAAAAACTTTTTTCTTTTTTTTACAGTGTAGGTGCAGTGGCATGCAGGGCCTTTAAGCTTGCAGTGAGTTTGTGAAACATATCCTGGTCTGACGCTAAGTGCTACACTTTGTTTTTAAAATCATATAGCAGTGGGAATTAGCGAACTCACTTGCCATAAATTCTTGTTTCACTATATTCTGAAACTTACATTTCTAAAGAATTGATTCATTGATTCTCCTAAATGAAGCGTTGCACATGACGAGTCATTCTAGTAAATCGGTTCATACGTTAGTAGTATGTAGTATTATGTAGTATGATAACGTAGTGTTATCATAACTATCAAAATCCAGTGTTCTGAATTTGCGTACGTGAGTTTTTGTTGTAGATGGCTATTAAAAAAAATTAAAAAAAATTGTGTACTGTGCTAATTAATAGAGATTTCTTACAGCTCTTACAGGTTGTTGGCCTTGTTTGTTTCGTTGCTTCTATTGCTCTCCCCTTTTTTTGTAAGTCGTTTTGGATAAAAGCGTCTGCTAAATGATTAAATGTAAATACGTATAGTTCATGTCTCTATGGTTCATGTAAAACAGGGGTGTCCAAACGTCACCCTGGAGGGCCACTGTACTGCAGAGTTTAGCTCCAGCTTACCTCAACACACTTGCCTATAACTTTCTAGTATGCCTAGTGTTTGTTTAATTGGGGTTGGAGCTAAACCTCGCTGGTCAGTGATCCTTTAGGAGCAGGATTTGACCCCCTTATATAAATCAAAAGATATTAAATCGATTTGAGTCCATGTAATGTCATATGATTTCAACTTAAGTTGTTTTTGTATTATTTAGTATAAATGTATCTGTTTGAGTATGATACTGTCACCCTGTTAATTCAATAAAAAATTGCTCAATAACAGATTATAAATCATATCTTTTAATATTTTGGTTTATTTATAAAAACATTTATTAGACACTCAGGGCCATCTTCTCCTTTTTGAGGGGTATTTGTTGTTCAGGGACACTACAAATTCAAACAAATTTGTGTTCTTTTGATCTTTCTCTACACAGGTCCTTCAAAGATCCTTGATATTACTGAGAGAAATAATTCAGCATTTCTTGCTTAAGAAATGAACATTGTATGTGAAAGAGCGAAAATGAGACTGTGTGAGTAATGCTTTAAAGTTCAATGCTTTAAAAAACCAATCCAACGTTCCAACATGACAGCTAAAGCTTTCAAATGGCATTCTGCAAGACCTCATTCACTGTGTACTGTGCCTGCACTATTCAATACAAAATGGACTAATAATCAACAACCGAGAGAGCACTTTCTCTGTGCTTCACTCGCCATGGGCATTACTTTGCAGCATTTAAAATTTTTGAACAAAGTGGAGAGGAAGGTGGGTGCTGGTTTACGGTGAATATAGAAAAAACATTTGAGCTTCAGATACAACCCTTCTCTCTCTCTCTCTCTCTCTCTCTCTCTCTCTCTCTCTCTCTCTCTCTCTCTCTCTCTCTCTCTCTCTCTCTCAGGGTTAGGGTAATAGGGTTTATTGGGGAAAGAGTATGATAAAAATGATGGCTATGGAAAGTTCCCATAAAACATGAAAATACTATCCAACATGTGTGTGTGCATATTTAGCACAAATAATCAAACAAAATTATGAAGACATACAGTCAGTTATTTGAACTGCTTCCCTTTAATGGGAATAGCATATAGACCCTTCAGAAGAGTAAAAAACACACATTTTAGGCAATGCTATGTCTAAAGTGTATTCATGTGCAAGTAATTTGTAATATTTGTCACATTCTACCTGTTCAGAAGTTGTAGATCTGCCATTTATTTGAACATGGAGAGAGCAGTGTACATTTTATGAATAAATATGCAAAGGAAGATGTCCTAAATTTATATTATGGCGACCACAATAATAAATGCAAATGCAAAGATATTTCCTTAATGTTCCCTGTATATAATATATCATTTTATTGAAACAATCGGCCTAACAGTTGTTATGGAGTTGATTCCTTTCACATCATTCAACCACTGACCTATTCAAAAGTTTAAAAAAAAAAAAAGCTGTTTAATTTTTATTCTGTGATCTGCCCTTTAACAGCAATATTTTGCTTCAATAATTAATCTGCGTAATTCCACCCAGTGGTTTCAAAGGGTAAAACTGCATTGCTTTTTTTCTCCAAAGAGCTCAAGCATGATTATCTAAAAGAGAGAAATTAGGCACAAAGTAGCCACATGCACATTTAAATAGATTATTTCATAAAATAGCAAGATAACATGATGTTACAGATAGGTGTTTTACACAGAATAGCAATCAATGTGACACTTGGGGGGAAAAAACTGTTTTTGAACCGCAAATCCCTTGAAAATAGTCTCAAGGATTACTTTCCCACACACACACACACATTAGCAGAATACCCTTTTAAACCCATAGAGACACTGTGATCCTTCAAGGTCAGCATGTACAGTCTGACAAACAACATATCCTTTTAATTCATAACACAGAGATAGAAAATCCATTCGTGTTCCACAGTAAATGAATGAAACCAATAAAAGACTGTACATGTCCTGAAGATAAGTGAAAATAGAAGCGCATGCCGATAGCCACAGAGAGACCTTGCAGAAGTTATAATATGAAATGTGTTGTATTTGTCTTGTGCCGCCTTGTTTATTTTTTTTATTTTTTATTAGGCTGTCCATTTTCATATCTGTCCACCAGATATGTAAATGTTTAAATGCAGAGCATGTTTGGACCATTGCATTATGACATTATAAGCCAGGAGTTGACTGCAGAGCAGATATTTGCCCCCTAGAAGGAGAGATGGTGAGAGACTTTTCTGTCAATTCAGCCCAGGGAGAAGAGGGCCATGCATTATGTTGAGATAAGGTGTAGTTTTCATTATTTTACCTTGGGTACAATTTACACATGTTGACTGTGAAATGCAGTAGAGTACATTTTCATGTCCATCTATATGTCAATTTTTCTTTTTTTAAATTTTGTTTACATGTTTATGTGAACAATGCGCTGTCACTTTAATTCAGTGCGTGCAGTGCAGCAAAAGCAGACTCTTGGATAGCCAGACAGAGAAGCGTGATTCATCACGCCAGAGAACACGTCTCTACTCCTCTAGAATCCAGTGGCAAAGGCTTGGTAAGGCTTGGATGCAGCTGCTCGTCCATGGAAACCCATTCCATGAAGCTTTCTAAGCACTGTTCTGGAGCCAATCTGAAGGCCACAAGAAGTTTGGAATGTAGCTATTGACTCTGCAGAAAATTGTTGATTCTGCGCACTGTGCACCTCAGCATATGCTGACCCCAATTCTCAACATAACGGCAACTGTGACACATTTCCTGGGATCATTAATATGTACCCCTATCATTCCAGCCAATTAATATGTACCCCCTATCATTCCAGCCAATGTTCATTGTCAGGTGGAACTGAACATCTGAATCATCTGTGCTCTGCAGGTACACAAGCATAACGTGAGGATAGCGAAAATGACAGATCATGGAAATAAATGTTATGATCCAGGCTGTGCAGGGGATGTGAGGACTTTTCATACCCTTCCCACAGATAAAAATGTCAACAGTCATGGTTGATATTTATTTACAATCAGATACCGCAACAATTTAATTCGAAGTTTCTGGTTTGCTCGGCCCATTTCACCGCGGACAGTTTTTCTAACCTGGTGTCACATGCTTGTCCTGTCTTGTGTGCACATGTGGATATTGTCATTCTGAGCATGTGCTCATGTAATTGTCTGATCCCTTCCCCCTTGTTATCTGATTAGTGTTTGAGTTCTCCCACCTGTTCCCTCTTGATTTCTTCCCTTTATAAGCTCCTTGTGTTTGTCAGTCTGTGTCGTATCCTTGTATGTCTACATCTCCCGTTTCCCTGTGCTTTCCCTGTTGGTATGTTTTTGAGTTTATTTGTATTTTCTGATTGTGTTTTGCCCCATTGTGGGTTTTTGTTTTGTGCTTCTTTCTTTTTGTTATAATAAATGCACTTCTTTGCACTTGAGTCCTCGCACCAGTTTTCTCTTGTGTGTTACGTGACACCTGGGGCAATATAGCAGGATTCGCTTGGCGTCTAAAACTGAATTCCAGATTCCAACCATATTCCTGCAAACAGTAAGTAGTGATTTTATCAACTTCTTGAGTGTCGAACCCATTTCTGATTAAATTGAAAGTTTCTTAGTAAGACATCATTATGATTATATCCATTATGATAATATGTGTTGTTGTCTAGCTCCAGTGCCAGATGCTAGTAAAGTAACAATTGGAAACTCAAAGCACACATAACAGTTTGTCAAATGACAAAGGTTAATATTATTTCCTGCCAGTGTTGTCATAAAATACAACAGTAGATATGTCGATCCCTTTTGATGGATTGAAATCTAAATTAACCTAAATTTCTTCATCAACACATAACTCAGAAGCTAACTACATTTACTACTGTTTCGTTTCTTACAGATCGCTCACTTGATCCTTGTAGCTAACGTCACCTCCACCATCTAAGTTGAAATGATAGTCATTTGACAAGGCTTCAAGTCAATTTGTTAAATAAATATACATTGTTAAAAACTGAAGTATGATCATTTTGCAGTGGGTGAGTAGTAAACATGACTATTTTGAGTGGCTTCTACATTACTTTGTTTGGCTAAATAAATAAACTTTTAAATCAGTACCCTACTTTTAAACTGTAAAGTTACTGTACAAACAACATATTTGCGCGTTACCCAGTTCAGTTCGTGATTCAAAGTTAAGAAGCTATCACTGTAAAATCATTGCCATGACGGATGGTATAGCTGTGTTAGCTGTCAATGTGCCGTGAAACAGCCAATCAGAGCAGAACTCTGCATTAATATTCATGACCCTTCCAAATAAGGCAAAAACAGAGCATTACACCTTTTAATATTATATTTTCACTATAATGCCGATATACTCAATTATATATTCATCACGTTTAGAAAAAATCTCTAAATAATCCAAGTAGATATAAACTTCGGATGACCAGTCATTTTCTTCTATTAATTTCGGATAAGACTGAGGCATTACTTATTGGACCAAAAACCTGTACACAGAATCTATTAGAATACAATTTAGATAGAAGGATGAACTGTTACTTCCTTGGCAGTTAAAGGTGTTATATTAGACACCAGCTTATCTTTTGATAATCATATTTCATGTTACAAAAACAGCCTTCTACCACCAAACATTTCTAAACTATAGATATGGATACATTCTTTCGGTTTCTGATGCAGAAACTGCAGTTCATGCATTCATGACCTCTAGACTGGATTACTGTAAAGCATTACTAGGTGGTTGTCCTGCATTCTCAATAAACAAGCCACAATTAGTCCAAAATGGAGCTGCTAGAGTCCGTACCATGTCAAGAAAATAGGATCATTTACTGTAACAACAATTTTATCATCTCTACACTGGTTACATATTAAGTTCTGTATCAATTGGAATAGCCTTCCTGATGATGGTCGGGGCTCAGACTGAGACACCAGTTTAAATCTAGATGAAAGATACAACTCTTTAGCGATGCATTCACATAATACATCTCATTACCTTGTACTCCAGTTATATCAGATCAAATGCGCATGATTATCTTTGCTTAAAATGCTATGAACAGCAGCTACACTAATTATTTTCCATTTGCTTTCTGTTTTATCTTGGGATGCCCATCCTGCGGTAACTAGAGACTATGCCAGCTCCAGTTTGTATCCAGCCTCTTGCAAAGACTTCAGATGGCCTAACACCTATGAAGAGATGATTCCAACTCCTGCGAGGACGCAAACTCTGAATCAAAATGCACCACTGCCAAATTTTCTATATATTGTAATCATTATGTTCACAGCTTGTGATACTTTAATGAGCACATTGTTTCTTCCTTAAAATATCACATATGTTAGTTACCTGCAGGATTTGCATTATTATAGAGCTGTACATTTCTGAAATATGGATATTACTTGGACACAGCCACCTTGGTTAACAAATCACTCTAAATTAACGACATGTGCATTTTCTGTAAAGCTGCTTTGAAATGAATTGTGAAAGACACTATACAAAAGTAAATTGAAGGTCAGATTTTATAAGCATTATAAGAAATGAGTTAGCTGTCACAAATGTCTACTCTTCAATAACTACTCTAATCTATTTAACAAATATGCATTTCATGTTTTAATTAACATATCACAAGATTTCTTCAATATAGTAACCTAATATCTATTTAGCTTTATGTGTCAGGTTGATGTCATGTTGGATCTGTCTGTGTTTGCCTATTTCCTGTGTTTCTTTTTTCCTCTACTAGTTAGTGTATATTGTTATGATTAGTGTTTGCACCCAATGTTCATTTAGTTTATTAGTTTGCTCCTGTAACCACTGCCCTTCTTTCAGTTCATTGCATTGTTGCCAAGTCTGCGGAATTGGGCTAACTGAACATTGTTGCCATGGACTGTTTTTCATGTCTGCTCTTTGATGCGACATGAAATATGTGATATTTAGCCCCAAGAATGCGACTTTTTGAAGGGAACCCTAATTAAAACATATATTTTACCAGGGAACCCCCGGTTAAAACGTGATTAGGCTTGTTTTAGGCTAAGAAAAGGTTCTTATATAGAACCTTAAAAGGTTATATCGGCGTTAGGTAGTTGGAACCCTAAAAAGTTCACTGCAAAAAATGCTTTTCTTACTTCAAAACATAATTAAAACAAGACGTATTTACTAGACACGCAAAAGTAATTGTCTTATTTTGGGGAAAAATAACTCAAAATTAGGAGAGTTGCTAAGATAAGAAATGCATTTTTTTCTTTGATAAGAAATGCTTTTTTTAAAAGAGTTCCATATAGAACCCTTTTTTTAACTGCCAAAAGGGTTCTTTCTTGTCATTATAGAACCCTTTTAGCATAAAAGGGTCTTTGGAGTATACTCAACGTCCCCGGTTACGTATGTAACCTTAGTTCCCTGAGAACAGGGAACGAGACGCTGCGTCAGCTGACGCTACGGGGGAACGCCCTTAGCGTGACAGGTGTCTGAAATCGCTATCAAATCACAATCCTACTGACCGTCGGCAGCTGGTGATGTCATCACCGTGCGACCAGGAAGTATAAAAAGGCACCGTGCCAACATGACAACATCCGCTTCGTCTGAAGGGACTGTGGGCAGGCACACCTTGAAGCATGGCCATGTGACGCAGCGTCTCGTTCCCTGTTCTCAGGGAACTAAGGTTACATACGTAACCGGGGACGTTCCCTTTCGAAAGGGAACTCGCGCTGCGTCAGCTGACGCTACGGGGAACGATATACCCACGCCGCCATGCTGAGGGGAGTGCACGCCCCTTACTGGCAGTGAGAACTGCCTGGACGAGTGTTCGCGGAAAGTCTGAACCACTCCCCCTCTAGCCACACAGGCTGCCAGTGACATCATTCCCTACGGTCATAGCCCAAGCTATATGCCTAAGGGAGAACCTAAACAAGTTTTAACTGAGGTTTCCTACTCTCGGCTTGCTCGAGGGCCTGGGACCTACTACTTTCGAAGGAAGGAGTCCCTTAAGGGAATGTGGCTAGGGGACCCGAGGGCGCCACCAGCCGTCACTAATTCGGGAAAACCCTTCACCGAATGCCACCAGGGAGGCCTCACCTGGCATCACTTCTGTGGGACACCACAGCTTGGCCAACCCTGTCTGTCAAAACAGAGCCTCCGGACATCGCTCTACTTATGAGCATCCAGACTGAGGGACTGCAAAAGTGGCAGTGTCCTCCTCAGACCGGAACTCGGAGACGGGAATCCTGGAGAGCAGTACTCAGCTTAGTGCTTCTTACCCTTGCCATCGAGGGGAGTCTCTTCTACTCGATCCTAGGATCTACTGAGCACATTTATTACAGGGGTGCTCAGGAGGCCTAAAAAAGGCCTATGGACTGATCTACCCGGGAGGCCCCGAGGGGGGCCTGCCCGTCTGATCAGACTCAAGCGGCCGTGAGCTCGCAGACGACCCTCAATGAGGGGAGCTCTTAAGCCAGCTTGGTAGGTAACCCATGCTGTAGGCTAGCCAGTCCCTGTCCTGAAGGGACTGCGCAGCAGAAACGGAGTCTCGTTGTGCTAGGGCATAAGCCCGCCCTTGAGTTATACCGGCGCAGGCCGGGACCCACCGGCGGGCAGCCGCTAGCTGTCAGCCCAAAGCCAGTTATATGTTCCTGTTCCAAGGAACCGTTTCCCCTCCAGGGAGGCCATGAGGCGCCTCCACCCAGCACCGTTAGTGTTAGCTGTTTGCTGTTAAAAGCCGCAGGAAGGTGGCTTTACTGGTTCCTCAGGGGGCTCATGAGGCTATAACGCCAGAAGCCACCCACGCTAATGGCTAACGTGTCACCGAGACCTTGGTCCGGGAATCCTCTCCCAAAAAGGCCCAAAGAGGCCTGACAGCATGATACACTGGCCTAACGAGCGTCCCAGCTCGGGGCTCACCCTCAGGCGGCCTGCAGGCAGGTGGCTTTACTGGTTCCTCAGGGGGCTCATGAGGCTATAGCGCCAGAAGCCACCCATGCTAATAGCTAGCTTGTCACCGAGACCTGGTCCGGGAATCCCTCCCAAAAAGGCCAAAAGAGGCCTGACAGCATAATACACTGGCCTACCGAGCGTCCCAGCTCGGGGGCTCACCCTCAGGCGGCCTAGAGCGGCCTACTTCCTGTCAGCCAACGTGCAAACTGTTGGGAGCTGTTGTGTTCCCGGGGCTCGCCTCCAGGGAGGCCTGTTTGATGCCTACGTACAGTCCGGTCTTTTTAGGGCGGCCCGGAGAGGCCTATTGCCGAATGGCAGTTCCCTATTAGATTGGTGACATACGGTGCTTATCCGATGGCAAATCCCACCGGAAACCCCGCAGGGCCGGGAAATGATCATAGGACGGCCTGAAGCGGCCCGTCCCTGATAGCAGACTATGCTAGCCGCCTGGCTAGCACCCGCGCACACTGTTGCAAGACCTGGGAACCGGGGCTCACCCTACAGGCGGCCTCAAGCGGCCTAGATCCTGTCAACCAATGGTCGGAACCCTAGGTCACCCCCTCAGGGGACGCCATGTGAGGCGTGCTGAAACTCAGCGAGCCCTTAAAGTCGGGCTGACAGTGGCTGTCTGCTGGCTGATGAGGACTGGGTATCCAGTCACTACCTGGGGACTCATCCCCAGGGAGGCCGTTAGGGGCCTACTTATGACGAGGTTTCTGCTGCAGCCGACATCGTTGGCGGAACTCACCCGCAGGGAGGCCTACTGAGGCCTACCACCTGACCCAGAGTTAACTGCCTGGACTGCCTCGGCTGGCGTCTCCCGCCAGCCAGCCTTCTATAGTCGGTCCGCCCCAGCGGCCCATAGCAGCCTTCTGCGACGGCGCAGTCTCTCAGGCAGCGCCTACCAGCGTGGACCTAAAACACAATGCCCACAGCAGTGCACTCAGCATAAAACGCCTTGAACCCTCTAAAGCGAGGGGAGTACAACTTACGCCACCTGCCTCCAGGGCGGCCGTCTGGTCGTCCAGCGGTCCGCCGTCCGCGCAAGGGCGTCAGCCGTGACAGTGTTTCGACTCCAGGGGAGCATCCTACCAACCGATGCTTTCAGATGGTTGCGAAGTACAGCTCGACCCGAGCCTAAAAGGTGAAGCAGAAGACACAGAGCAGAAAGTGAAAGATATTGAACACACACAACCGGCCATTTCCTGAACCAAGCCGGGGGGCCGCCCAGAAGTGGCGGCCACACTAGCTCTGGGGGGCGGGGCTAGCAAAACCAGTCTAACTGCGCACCGCGAAGAGACGCCTACCCCGTCCCCACGACCACTGGCTGAGTCGCGATTCATTCTGCTATACACCTTTTTGCATTAATAACAACCCCCAAATGCAGAAGGGGGGTGGGCATTGGCCGGACGACCCTACTACGGGGAGGCCGGGTAGGGATACAAAGCTCCTGCGGGGATACCGACAGGAGCCCGGGGCAACTGCCAGGGCGATATGCCACCGCGAGACGCCACCGTCATCCCATCAACGGCCTAGGCCAACTTGATGCACTAGCATCGGTCTGATAATCCCACAATAACGGCCCTAAAAAGGACTGGGACAGACCTTACTGTAGTTCATGCGCTAGCCTAACCTCACAAATTCATCTAGATATTTCACTAGCAGAGGTGCCAACGCTACCCAGAGGTGGCTACAGCTAAAAACGTTCGCCAGGAGAACATATGTCAGTTTATATCGCCGCTACATGCCCGCGGCATGTGCGGTGGCCTCAACTGCTCATATTACACATATCCAGAAGAGAAAACAGCCTTATAAACTACTGTTGCTACACTAGCAAACATACAGCCTACATAAACACACTGTGTTTATACAAACATCGTTCTAGCCACCTTTACCGGGGAACTACAGGCCCACTTCTCCAACTGTTACACTTTTCTTCATCTTTTGTAGACAAAATATCCCTCAGGGAAGCATAGAGTCCAAACATACGGCATTGAAAAGGAGAATATTTGCCCTAAAAGGGGACTCACCCGCTATCTTCAGTGCCTCATCGCTTCATGTAACATGCATGCTTCGGCGCACTAACCTGAGGGCGGGGCGCTTTATTCTCACATGTAAGGCCGAGGAGTCGGCCGCGAAATCCCGCTTTTCCCAGAGACGATGCACTGTGTGCGGGCAGAGCACACACCGGCCTGGCAGGCCTTCGTCAGAGTCTCACCTCCGCTCATCATCAGCCCGCGCGGCCTGGTGTAAAGCGCGCCCGGGGAGAAAACAGAAAACACAGAAAAACAAAGGAGGGGACACAACATCACTTCCGCGCCCTCGGGGGCGGAGACTCACCACCTCGCTTCCGGCGCTGGAAGCGGTTCTTCTCCCCGATGTCCTTCCTCCTGTTGCGGGTGTCCCGCCTCTTCCACGTCCTACTCCTCCACGGAGGGGGCGCACGAGAGGCCACGCTACTGCGTTGGCCCATTTTCTTTCTTTTTTTTTTTTTTTTTTTTTTTGATGGGCCAGGGACACCCTCCTGCCTGGGCGCCACCCCAGACCTCAGCGGAATTTACACGTTCTATACACGGGGCAGGATGGCTGGGAGGATTTGGCCTCAGCCTCATTTTCCTCCTCATCCACAGCCATCCTCTGATCGACTCGAAAAGCACGGGCTGACGAAGAGGAGGAGTCTCCATCCGACTCCTCCTCCGTCCGCCTGCTCTCGCGACCTGGCTGATCGTCCGCGAGCACTGTGTTCTCCAGACGATGAGCCAGATCCATCTGGGAGCCCCAGGACAAACGGCGCCGTTCAGCCTCGGCATGAGCGGGACCGCTCCCAGATGCTGGCTCTTCTTCCCTCGAGAAGAAGACCAAGCGAGAGCGGAGCGTCCTCAGTCGGAAAACGCTCGCAGTTTGCGCAGGAAGCCCCCTCGAGAACCTCCCGCGCGTGCTCTTCCCCCAGGCAGAGCACACAAAGGGTGTGCGTGTCCCCAGGCTTGAGAAACCTGGGACACGGATCAGCGCACTTCCTGTACGCTCCCTTAGATTTACGTGTGCACTTCATTTCACTTTAGAAAGACTTTCTAGCGAACCAGACAAAACAGTCCCTGAAGACGAAAGGATGTTGTCATGTTGGCACGGTGCCTTTTTATACTTCCTGGTCGCACGGTGATGACATCACCAGCTGCCGACGGTCAGTAGGATTGTGATTTGATAGCGATTTCAGACACCTGTCACGCTGAAGGCGTTCCCCCGTAGCGTCAGCTGACGCAGCGCGAGTTCCCTTTCGAAAGGGAACTATACTTCTATATATAACCTTTTAAGGGTTCCAAATACGTAGCGCCGATAGAACCTTTTCTTCTAAGAGTGTAGTTATGAGTAGCAATTAGGTGAGATTTGTTGTGAAAACCTGGCAACCCTGGTTAATTGTCTGTCCTTGACTGTACGTGTTCCTGAGATTCTAGATTGTTTTGTAAAGATTTGAGTTTGTTTCTTAATAAAGTAGTGGTGACATTAGGTTTTTTTGCTGCAACCATCATACGTGACAATGTGACTCTCATTAATGACTTCATCAGTTACCTCAGTGATGACCTTGTCATTGATCTAAGTGTTGGCTCATTGATTGCCTTGTCTTTGACCTCATCTATTTAACTCATTGGCAGGTAATTGAGTCTTCACCTTATCATTCTCATTTTAGACTAGATAAGATGCCTGTGATATTTACCGTTTGACAGACACTCAAAAGCAATGTACAGTATATTCAGCATAAACATTTTATCGGTGCACCCAGTGATTCCTGGGAATCATTACTGTGGCAAGGGGGGCGTGGTTCAGCGAGGTCTGCAGCGGGAGAGAGGGCCGCGGGACGAGCGGTAAGTGAGTGGGTTGGACGCAGATTAATAACACCTGTCTCTTGTTCCAGTAATGAGCGCGGAGATGGGATAAAACACCAGCGGAACCAGAGACCAGGGAGAGAGAGAATCAGGACGGTTGATGCGCAACACAAAGAGAGACTGAGTTACCGGAAGCCGGAAGTGCCGACCCGGAAGTGATCGCTATTGTCTGAGACTGAGAGAAGCCACACTGTTGAGTGTGTTTGACGTTTTGAGTTATAAAATAAAAGTGCATCAACCGTCTAGCCGACCCCCGTGTCCTCTTCCTTCCTCACATTCACGAACTTTGCTACACTGGTGCCGAAACCCGGGAGGAAGTAGGACAGCGCCGCCGCCATGACAACGCCCTCCGCCTCGCCATTTGCGGATGTCATCAACTCCCTCGCGGTCCTCCACCAAGAACACCATCAGGCATTGCTGGACCTTCGGACCGAGCAGGAGCGCCGCTTCGAGGCGATCGTCCAAGGCCAGCAAGAGGACCGCGAGCGGTTCCGGAGCTGGATGGACCGGGAGGTTCGCGCGGAGGCCACCGGGCGGGCCAGCGCACCGGTTCACGTGCCCCTCCAGAAGATGGGGCCGGAAGACGACCCGGAGGCCTTCGTGGATCTGTTCCAGAAGGCCGCGGAGGCCTGCGGGTGGCCCCGGGCACAGTGGCCGGTGCGCCTCATCCCTCTACTATCAGGCGAAGCCCAGGCGGCCGCGCAACAACTACCGGTCGCGAACCTCCTGGACTACGACGACCTGAAGAGGGCCATACTTCAGCGGGTCGGCCGGACCCCAGAACAACATCGACAGCGTTTCCGCTCCCTGGAGTGGGGAGAGTCCGGTCGACCCTTCGCTTTGGCCCAACAGCTCCGGGACGAGTGCCGCAGATGGCTTCTGGCCGGCGGCAGCGACGTGGACCATGTTGTCGATCTGGTGGTGCTGGAGCAATTCATCACTCGGCTCCCCAGGAAGACCGCCGAGTGGGTCCAGTGCCACCGGCCCACGTCGCTGGAGACGGCCATCAACTTGGCGGAGGACCATCTGGTGGCGTGCCCGGGGGTCGGCGAACCCTCATTAACTTCTCCCTCTCTCTCTCCCCCCTCTCACTCTCTCTCTCGACCTGTCCCTCTCCCCAGGTCCCGCCCTCCAGGCCCTCCTCGCGTCCCCCCCAGAGGCCGGGGTGGGATGGGCCTTGGACCATCTGGGAGTTCGCGGGTCCCGCCCAGGGGGGCGGGGCCGCTGGGGGCTGGTAGCGACAATGGCTCTGGTTCCGCCCCCTTTCCGCGCTCATCCTCCAACCCACTCCCCGCCGCCGGGGCGGCGGGTAGGCCTGGGCTGGCCTGCTGGCGGTGCGGCGATCCGGATCATTTTGTGGACCGATGTCCAATGATGGACATCGGAACAATGATCCGGATCCCGAACGTCCAGCGGACCACCCCCGATCAGGCAGGAGAGTACCAAATTCCTGTGAGTATCAAGGGGGGTACATATCAGGCCTTGGTGGATTCAGGATGTAACCAAACCTCGATCCATCAAAGCCTGATGCAGCCTGGGGCATTGGATACAAGCCGCATGGTTAAGGTGCGGTGTGTGCACGGGGATGTGGTGGAATACCCGGTTGTCCCGGTCACGATACAGTTTCGGGGGAAAAAGCATAATGTAGAGGTGGCGGTTAGTCCACACCTCCGGCATCCGCTAATTCTGGGGACAAATTGGCCCGCCTTTTCGGCGTTATTGGGGTCGTTATGCGCGGATGCCGCTTGGGAGAAGAAGGCGGGGAGGGGGGCAGCGCGAGTGCAGATTGGGGAGACTGAGACGGGACCCTTGGGAACAGCTTCAGCGGAACCGAGCGGGATCGAGAGACTGATTCTCTCGGACCGCGATGACTTTCCGCTGGAGCAATCCCAAGATGAGACCCTCAAAAATGCCTTCCAACAGGTCCGATCGATTGACGGTCAGTCTCTCCAACCTGCCCTGCCTGTCTCGTACCCATATTTTGCCATTATTAAGGATCGGTTGTATCGAGTGACCCAAGACACTCAGACAAAGGCAGATACAACCCAGCTGTTAGTACCAAAGAGCCGCCGGGAAATGCTTTTTCAGGCGGCTCATTCTAACCCAATGGCGGGCCACCTGGGACAGGCGGCCACGCTGAATCGTTTAATGACCCGATTTTTTTGGCCAGGCATTCATGACAACGTGCGCAGGTGGTGCGCGTCTTGTCCGGAATGTCAGTTGGTGAATCCACTGGCCGCCCCAAAAGCGCCATTGCGCCCCCTTCCATTAATGCAGGTCCCCTTCGAGAGAATTGCGATGGACCTCATCGGGCCATTAGAGCGATCCGCACGCGGACATCGGTTTGCGCTAGTTATCGTGGACTACGCAACACGATATCCGGAAGCAGTGGCTCTCCGCAACATCTCGGCGAAGAGTGTTGCGGACGCACTGTTTCGTTTAATCTCCCGGGTGGGGATTCCGAAGGAAATCCTCACCGATCAAGGCACGGCGTTTATGTCACGCACGTTAAGCGAATTGTACGGGTTATTGGGCATTAAATCCATTCGAACCAGCGTCTATCACCCACAAACAGACGGCTTGGTCGAACGATTTAATCGCACTCTTAAATCCATGATCCGTAAATTCGTACAGGAAGACGCCAAAAATTGGGATCGGTGGTTAGAACCCCTCTTATTTGCTGTGCGAGAGGTCCCGCAAGCCTCCACGGGGTTTTCCCCCTTCAGTCGCGCTGGCCCCGGGGGGAGATCACCTCTCACCGTTACAACTCACTGATTTATCGAAATTGCAAGCGGAGTTCGCTGACGTGTTCTCGCCCCTACCGGGACGTACTGACTTGATTCAGCACCATATCGAGACCGAGCCGGGCGTGGTAGTTCGCAGCCGGCCGTATCGCTTGCCTGAACACAAGAAAAAAGTAGTTCAGGAGGAATTAGGCGCAATGCTCGACATGGGAGTAATCGAGGAGTCCAACAGCGACTGGGCGAGCCCGATAGTTTTGGTCCCCAAAACAGACGGCTCGGTCAGGTTCTGTGTGGACTACCGCAAGGTGAACGCTGTGTCGAAGTTCGACGCGTATCCAATGCCGCGGGTTGACGAGTTGCTTGATCGGTTAGGCACGGCTCGATTTTATTCGACACTGGACTTAACAAAGGGCTATTGGCAGATCCCCTTGTCTCCATTGTCCAAAGAAAAAACAGCTTTCACCACGCCGTTTGGATTACACCAATTCGTCACGCTTCCTTTCGGCTTGTTCGGGGCGCCCGCGACCTTTCAGCGACTCATGGATAGGATTTTGCGCCCCCATGCTGCATATGCTGCTGCGTACCTGGATGACATAGTGATTTATAGTCACGACTGGCAGCGGCATATGCAGCATGTGAGGGCGGTCCTGAGGTCGCTGAGGGGAGCGGGGCTCACGGCCAATCCAAAGAAGTGTGCGATTGGGCGGGTGGAAGTAAGGTATCTGGGCTTCCACTTGGGTCATGGGCAGGTGCGTCCCCAAATTGACAAGACTGCCGCAATTGCGACCTGTCCGAGGCCCAAGACCAAAAAGGAGGTAAGACAGTTCTTGGGGCTGGCGGGATATTATAGACGGTTTATACCAAATTATTCGGACCTCACCAGCCCTTTGACTGATCTTACTAGAAAGGGGCTACCAGATACGGTCCAGTGGACGGAGCCGTGTCAACAGGCTTTTACCCAAGTGAAGGCTGCTCTATGTGGCGGGCCGCTTTTACACTCCCCTGACTTTTCTCTCCCTTTCTTGTTGCAGACTGACGCGTCGGACAGGGGGCTGGGCGCAGTCCTGGCCCAGGAGGTGGAGGGGGGAGAGCGGCCGGTGCTGTACATTAGCCGTAAGCTCTCCAAGAGGGAAGCTAAGTACAGCACCATAGAGAAGGAGTGTTTGGCCATCAGATGGGCCGTTCTCACCCTCCGCTATTACCTCCTGGGGCGGGAGTTCACTCTCTGTTCGGACCACGCTCCTCTCCAATGGCTCCACCGCATGAAGGATACCAACGCGCGGATCACCCGTTGGTATCTAGCTCTTCAGCCGTTTAAGTTCAAGGTGGTCCACAGGCCGGGTGCTCAGATGGCTGTGGCCGATTTCCTCTCCAGAAATGGGGGGGGGGGGGGGCTGCAGGCCGGACGGCTCCCCGGCCTGAGTCGGGCGGTGGGGGTATGTGGCAAGGGGGGCGTGGTTCAGCGAGGTCTGCAGCGGGAGAGAGGGCCGCGGGACGAGCGGTAAGTGAGTGGGTTGGACGCAGATTAATAACACTTGTCTCTTGTTCCAGTAATGAGCGCGGAGATGGGATAAAACACCAGCGGAACCAGAGACCAGGGAGAGAGAGAATCAGGACGGTTGATGCGCAACACAAAGAGAGACTGAGTTACCGGAAGCCGGAAGTGCCGACCCGGAAGTGATCGCTATTGTCTGAGACTGAGAGAAGCCACACTGTTGAGTGTGTTTGACGTTTTGAGTTATAAAATAAAAGTGCATCAACCGTCTAGCCGACCCCCTGTCCTCTTCCTTCCTCACATTCACGAACTTTGCTACAATTACATTGAGATTTACTTTTATAAAAGCAGATGTTTTTATCCACAGCAACATATTTTCAAGATGGCAGTAGTTGGACAATGAAACTGAAATAACTGGTTTTAGACCACAATAGCGTGCCTCCTTTTGTCAATGTGCCTCCCAATACAGCATCAATGACAGATACAAGACCTTCACGATGGCAAGAAGGATTTTGAGCCATTCCTTTTCCTGAACAGTGGCCAGGGCACTATGTGATGTTGGTGGGGAAAACGCTTTATGATTTGCTCCTCCAAAATATCCCAAAATGGCTCAAAAAATATTTAGATCTGTGACTCTGCTGGCCATGGGAGATGTTCAACGTCAACCTCTTCAGGGTAGGCCTACAATGTTTGAACCATTGGTGCACATGGTCATCCAGAAATGTTTGGTAGTCCTTGACAGCAGAGGTGGACAAAGTACACAACTGTATTACTTGAGTAAAAGTAAAAGTACTACTGGTCATATATTACTCCGTTAAAAGTGAAAGTTGTAAAAATAGATTTTTACTCAAGTAAAAGTACAGAAGTATTTGTTTTCAAAAGTACTTAAGTATAAAAGTAAATTTCCTTTTTTATGCCAATGCATTATTTTATTATTGTGTATAAATGCACACTGTCATCATGGTTTAAGTCATTCAGTGATGCTCCATCTGACGTACTAGCATACGACTAACTTAAACTCATTTAAATATATTGTATATAAGTTACAAAGCTCTTTACAAAGCTGATGTCACTTTAAGGCCAAATGCACGGATCCAAAACACTGATACACATCTGATTTTCTCCCAACTTTCCTCTTCTCTTTCTCCCAGATGTTTATATTGTTAATATTTTATAAGACATGCACCAAGTGTATGTCAACTGACTAATCTTGATTTTTAAACTGAAACATACTTTCAAAGTATGGCTATGGGTGCACACACTGTGCCTAAGAACCGTCTTCTTCCATTTTTGCTATGAACTGATCAGTGTTCAAAAAAAGTTGGGAAAATGTATATGACCCTATAAGAGTGATTGCTGACAGACTGTCTGAAACAAAACCAAAAAAAACCTTTTAAAGAAGGAAAAAATCATCCTGCGACTTTCAGAGCTGCTGCAGAAACGACTTTTGACCTATATAGAAATGTAGTGGAGTAAAAAGTATGATATTTGTCTTTCAAATGTAGTGAAGTAAAAGTACAAGTATCCAGAAAAAATTATACTCCAGTAAAGTACAGATACTCAAAAAGTTTATTTAAGTACAGTACTCAAGTAAATGTACTGTCCACCTCTGCTTGACAGTAAAGCACCTATCAAGCACAGTAGGGAATGCCATGATACTGCAACCCAGACCATCACAGAACGCAACAGCCCGGGTCTCCACACCGTAACTCCCACGGATGTGAGAAAGACTGTGAAGGTGGGCTCTTCAGAGAACACTATATGTTTCACATTGTCCAGAGCCTAAGATTTTCACTGCTGTCACTAATAAAACTGACATTTGGTAATGGCACGAGAGACCAAAGGTTTGTTTTTTTCTCTGTGGAGCTCTTGATGAACAGTTTTGGCTTAGAGGAGGGTTGAAGTGGGCATTTTATTCTGCAGTGAGTTAGGCAGCTGTGTTTTTATTTTATTTTTTGTTGTTTTTTTAGTACCTGGACATTCCTTTTAGGGATGTCCCGATCCGATCACATTATCAGAAATCGGGCCCGATCACGTGATTTCAGACTCGATCGGAATCGGACATTACGGACATTATATCAGGACTCGGATATAATGTATATTCTGGGGTGAGCTGAGCATGATGACGCATCAATAATATGGGTTGTAACTTGAAAATAATGCTTTATGTATGTTTCTGTAGATGGATACACGTGTTGGCTCCTCTGTGATACATTACAACAGCGCTAATATCACCCGTCTATATTCGCCAGAAGACGCGAATGAGAGCGCGCGCGCTGATCTGTCTCTGTGCATTATCGAAAGCGCGCACTCGTCTCACAGCGCGCAAATATTGAGTTCTCTTTCAAGACTTGCGCTTAAACGGACCAACTCACACAAGAAGTATGTCAGCATTTCCATCTTGATGAGTATCCAAGCAGACATAGTCTGAATATGCCTTAAGAGGACTTTATACAGTCGAGAAAGACGACGCAGAGCCTTCCTTCAGGTCTTAAAGGGGCAGTAGCCTTTACTGCTGTCTGTTTAAAGGGGGGGTGAAATGCTGTTTCATGCATACTGATCTTTTTACACTGTTAAAGACTTGGAATCCCATACTAAACATAGACAAAGTTTCAAAAGTTAAGGTGGACGTTTGATGGGAGTATTTCTTTGTCAAAAATACTACTTCCGGTTAGTCATAAGTTTCGGCAAGTTTTTTGAGATCATGCGTCCCCTTTGACGTTAATGGGGGCGGAATTTCCTTGTATGGGCCTTACGGACAATTCTACCGGAAGCGCGTGAGAGAGAGAGAGGGAGAGAGTGAAAGTAACAGGCTACCCCCATCAAAGCGCTGGCTCGTAGGCTGGTGCACAGATGATGTGCACAATTACAATGTCACCAAAAAGTGCGTTTTTGGTTGCCAGACCAAGACAGTCCTGCACAGATTCCCCAAAAACCCCGCGGTAAGGCAACAGTGGATGTAATTTGCTTTTCCGGATCAGCAACTGAGTTGCGCGAATGTTTATATCTGTTCGCTGCATTTCGGTGCCGACTGTTTCATAAACAAGGCCCAGCTATGTGTAACTTTATGTTTGTGTATTGTAAAAGCACTCCAAACAACAATACACAAAGAGGGGGGAAATATGTTGAACTAAATAAGCGCGCTTCTTCATTCAAATGCGCTACTATTCCGTGTCTTTCTATGTAAACACTAACTTAGCCTGCCGTGCAAAACCAGTCCGCTTACTGTCTACACAAACCACGCGTAAACACACAAACACACGTGCACAACTGCACTTCCCACATCTACACCTTCAAAGACAAAAATATGACGATATAATTCAAGTATAAATATGTAAATAACACAAGTCGCTAAGCATATTATATAGTTAGTGTATAACTTGTACCACATAGAGACGTCCTGCTCTAGTCGTTTTTGCTGCTGCTCCTGTTCAACTGCAGCCTCTGGGTCTGATTCCGGATCATAGATGTATGGCTGTATCTGATTAAAAGCCATATTTTTATTTTGAATAAAGTTTTTTTCCCGCTGTTAGGGATGACACAGCTTTACGACGCACTCGACTCAACACAATAGCAGCAGCGAGCACACGTCATTATTTAGCTCCGCTCACACGACACGCCCCCACCCGCTCGGCTTTTTTCGGAAAGACTCGGAACAGCGCATCTTTCTTATATAATTATAAAAAAAATAAAGACTTTTCGGAGATATGCAGGATGCAATGCTACTCTATAGGTACTCAAGATTGACATGACACTGACTGAAACTGAGTGTTTCACCCCCCCTTTAATGTCAAACAAAAGATAAGGAATCACTCACTGCTCTTGATTAAATAGCTTTTGTAAGGATTATTCTTTCATTTAACCAGTTAAATATGCAGCTATTTTACATTTCATTAGCCTACTTTATTCAATTTCTCTACCTAAAAACTAATGTTAGACCTATAAAAACCTGAAAAGCATTGTTAATTACACTTCAGTCAAATTACACTTTAAATATTTTTTCCCCAAAGTTGATTTATGTCATTGTAGGCAGTTATCATCACAATGATTTCATTTAAAGTGCTTGTTTTTTAAATAAGTTAAGTTTTAGTTAGTTATTTGATGCTATAAAAACGGCTGTGTGATGTCATGATTGAGAGCTTAGATCAACGTCTTCTCTGAGTGAAGTTGTCACTGAGGCACTAACAGATTTTTTCAGGATTTTTGGGAGCAGATTATTTAATTTAATTTAATTTCCATAACTGTTTATTTCACACCAACAATTAATTGTTCTGCATCTATATGGGTGTGCTTTTGATATCGCCGTTGTACTTCCTGCTCTGCGCAACTCCAGTCCCAGACTTTTTTATATTTACTGTTGCACTAAAATCCAAAAGTGAAGAATTTATGTTTATTTATTACTTGATTGTTCAATCTACCTCACAGAAGTGCTCTGTTTGTTAGAGTTGTTGAATGTTAAAATAAGGTGAATAAAATAAAAAATAAGGAACATCCTGGTTCATTTTTTCGCTCTTCTTTATTCTTTTTTTATGTATTATAGAAGTATCGGATCGGGACTCGGTATTGGCAGATACTCAAAATCAAATGACTCGGACTCGGACTCGAGGGTAAAAAAACCTGATCGGGACATCCCTAATTCCTTTCAGACATTTCCTCTTGCGTAGATAGTTACTCCTGTTGGATGTGTTTTGTCCTATGCGATGGAATGCAGACATTATGATACCATAGCTCTCAATACACCACAAATGCTTGCTGTTCTGGTCACAGATGAGCCATTAAGATACACAACAACATGCAACAATTTGTCCTCTTTTGAACTCTGATATGTCTCCCGTTATGTTGTGTGGATTGCAATATTTTATGTACGGCTGTGCTATTGCTCTGCTGATTCAACCTTCACACTCTGCTCTTACTGATGGAATGTAAAATCAGTGAAGATTAGCCACCAAGCCAATATTATAGGAAGTGTGCTAGCCGGACAGAATTAAAACTTAGTTGGCTGAAGACCAAAGTTTATTTTGAAGATGAAAAGGAGCCAAGCACAATGTTCTCTCACCATTGATTTCTAACTCTATATGCTCACAGCATTTGGCATTGTCTTACGGCTGTAAGAGCAGAAACAAAAGCAAAACACGCTCTTAGTGTGTTTTTGTCATCTCTGTACATGTTCAGTACTACATATATAGTATAGTATATAGACATATTTATATGCACTTCACATTGTTCTCAGCTGTATCTTGTGAAATGACTTGAGTATTTCATCATGTGTAAGCAGTCTGTGTCCAGTTTGTTATATTCTTTACTATTGCAATATCAGATGAGGTGATTTCAAGTATCTAAGAATATCTAAACTAATTGTTCAGCAAGTTTGTTCTCCATTACCATTACCCAGAATCCACTGGAGGCTGAGAAGAGAATGGTGGTAACAGTGGAGTCCATAATGAACAAGTCTGCACACTCTTTCTATAATGAGCACTATAATAATCTGGGAACACCTTTAGCCACCAGCTTATTCTACCATGATGCTGTAAGAAGCACCAGTGGTGATCCTTCCTGCCTGCTACTATCAGACAATGCAACACTGTCTCCTCCTCTCCCCACGGTCCTTGGCCACACATTACTCTTGACAGTAACCCCCATGAGGGGTGATAACATGGCACTGCATTGACAGTTGTTCTCATTCCAGGGCACAATGGCATTACTAGCCAATGCACTTACATTTTGCATTAAATTGTAATGAAAATGCATTTGTATTTTGTGCACACGACATGTCTTGGGTGCATAGTTGTATTTTTTGCCCTTTATATTTGATGCATCTGTTGATCTGTGCTGGAATTGTTCCTGTGCCTGTAAGTGAAATAATAGTACAAACATAGAGTACAAATTACAACACAGTATTTTTTTTTCTGCAGTACCTCAAAAAGAATAACAAAGAATAGACTTTTTCACTGCCTGCAGAAGAGAACGGAGGCGTAATGTCAGTGACTGACAAATGGGGGTTTCGCTAAGAAGCCTATCATCTTTCGAGAGCTAGAAAACACCCAATGGCAGTGCCAATGCCATGGGCATGCAAGATTTGCATGCATAACTCCGCCTACCCACGTGGGTATTTAAGGAAGTAGCTGGCATGAACGCATTATGTTTTACCAGCTGAGGAGCCAAGTTGATCTCCCGTTCCAGCAGTACAGCGGATGTGGCAGAGGGATGTTACGTCTCCGTTCCCTCCTCAGGGAACGAGGGTTACATACGTAACCGAGACGTTCCCTTTCGTTCAGTCACTCCGAGTAACGTCAGTGACTGACGAATGGGGGTCCCAATATAATCACGCCATTAGGCTGTCTTCCAGTGCCCTGTGCAAGCGCGAGTGCCCTGACGTAAGACTAGTATGGTCGAAGGCCTCCACTTAACATAGGAGATACCAAGGTACACTGGGAGGCATATTCCAGGTGGAGATTTGCGCCATAGTGCCTACCCGTAGGGAGGACTTAAGAATACACATATGACCCGCTAAGGGCTGCATACGGAAGATCACTGGGGTACCAGCCGCAGGTGGATTTTTAACCCCAGTGGGTGGCAAACTTGCCAAGGGAAGACACCCGCTCAGGGAGGCTTACGGTGGAAATACACATGTGGGGGTCAACCCCGGACGCTTCGTCAACCGAAAATGCATGCAGTTCCCCTACCCTCTTGATGGTGGCCAGTGCGGTCAGGAGCGGTGTCTTCATATTCAAGTACTTAACATCTACTGACCTCAACGGCTGAAATGGGGCCCTCTGCAGTGCACTTAAAACTGCTGAGAGGTCCCAAGAGGGTACGAGAGGAGCACGAGGAGGATGTAGTCCTCACTTACTTACCGGTTTACCGTCCAAGAGGTCATGGTAGGGGGCAATAGCAGCCACATAAACCTTTAGGGTGGATGGAGACAGCCTTTGATCCAACCCTTCTTGGAGAAATGACAGCACCGACCCGATCGGGCATTTCCAGGGGTCTTCTTGGCGAGAAGAGCACCAACTGATGAAGAGGTTCCACTTCAACAAATAGGCCTTTCTCGTGGACTCGGCCCTAGCGGAAGTGATGGTAGCCACCACCGGCGGTGGTAGGGTACTCAAACCTGCCGCGTCCCATCCAGGAGCCACACGTGGAGGTTCCAGAGATCGGGACGCGGGTGCCACAGGGTGCCCGGTCTCTGAGAGAGGAGATCCTGTCTCAAAATGATCGGCCAGGGAGGGGCTGTCGCAAGGAGTACTAGTTCTGGGAACCAGGTCCGGCCGTGCCAGTACGGGGCGACTAAAATGACCTGCTCCTTGTCCTCCCTGACCTTGCACAGAAGCTGTGCAAGAAGGCTCACTGGGGGAAACGCATACTTGCGTAGGCCCTGCGGCCAGCTGTGCACCAGTGCATCCGTGCCGAGCGTGCCCTCGGTCAGGGAATAGTACAGAATGCAATGGGACGAGTCGTGGGAGGCAAACAGATCTACCTGCGCATCCCCGAACTGATCCCAGATCAGCTGGACCGACTGGGGATGGAGTCTCCACTCCCCAGGGATTGGCTGAATCTGTGAGAGCTCGTCGGCTGCACGGTTCAGGATCCCCGGGATATGGACAGCACGAAGGGACCTCAGGCGCTTCACGAGATGGCGGGCGAGTTGGGACATGTGGCGGGAACATTGACTGCCCTGGTGTTTGATTTACGCTACAACGGCAGTGTTGTCCGACTTGATTAGTAGGTGTTGACCCTTCAGCAACGCTCGGAAGCGGTGCAGGGCAAACCGTACTGGGTTTACGGGCTGCGGGGCTGGGGCGGACTGGGGCGGCTTTCTGTGGCGCGCTCCGCGGCGCGGCCTGGTTGAAGGCTGCTGCTGTGGCCGGGCAGGAGCAGGGGGGACCGCAGGAGGCCACCCTCGGCAGCGAGGAGGCTGAGGCAACTGTGCCGGTGGCGCTTTGGGTGCAGCAGCGGGCCGCTGGGGCAGTATATGCTTGATAGCCTCAGTCTGCTTCTGAGTGGCCGAAGCTCTCGACCGCGCCGCTGAATAGCCAAGCCTGGGATATGGGGGCGTCGAGAAAACGTGTTCGCTCGGCGTCCCGTATATATCGGCCAGATTGAGCCATAGATGTCTCTCCTGGACCACAGCTGTGGACATCACCCGGCCCAGGGAGCGCTCAGTCACCTTCCTCGCTCGGAAAGCGAGGCCGGTCGCAGCGCACAGCTCATCTCTGAGCCCTGGGTCGGCTTCACCCTCGTGCATGTCACACAGCAACTTGGCCTGGTAGGCCTGAAGAGTTGCCATGGCATGCAAAGAGGCGGCGGCCTGCCCCGCAGCTCTGTAGGTCTTCGACACCATTGAAGATGTGAACTACAGGCCTTGGAGGGGTGCTTTGTGTCACCATGCCAGGAGGAGGCACTCTGGGGACACAGTTGCATCGCCACAGAACACTCCACCGGGGGAACCCCAGTGTACCCTCTAGCCACCGCCCCATCGAGGGCGGAGAATGACGGAAGAGGTTGCCAAACCCTTGCGGGAAGACAGCAGGACCCTCCACGAGTGTGCAATCTCTTCATGCACCTCCGGGAAGAAAGGAATTGGGGGCGCACCCAAAAACCAATCGTCCAGCCGCGAACGCTCTGGCCTGGGCGGAGGGTTCCACTCCAGACCAAGCGCCGCAGCTGCCCAGGTAAGCATGGCTGTCAGCTCCGGGTCCGACTCGGGCAATGCTGGCACACCCGAGCGCGGCAGCACAGCCGAATCCTCATCCTTGGAGGACTCTAGCCCACCTTGCGATGCGGTCACCGACATCTCATCTTCCACTGGAGTGGCGAACGAAGCCCGCAGACCGCGGACCGAGGCCGTGGGCTCCATCGTGACGCTCGCGGGTACCGGTGCAACAGAGGGGGGGGTGGGCTGAGGAGCTGTATTCCACACCATCACCCTCAGGTCACCCTGGCTACCAGCCGAAGTGACGCCTCGCGTAGAGATGTCAGATCGGGGTGTGGCAGAGGGGACTCTCACTCCGGCGGCCGCATGGAGCTCATTGAGTCTCGACTGCAACACGGAGATGGCCATATACCCGCAGTGGGAACACGACTCATCCACAAGCGCCACCTGAGCGTGTTGAAAGCCCAAACACGTCAGACAGTGCAAGTGCCCATCAGAAGCCACCAGAGACCGGCCACACCCAGAAGCACACGGGCGAGACATCCTGAAAAGGACATGCCACGCGTAAGCTCTTTTTGTGAGAGGATAACCTCGCAGTCGATGCCGAAGTGCCCAGGGACCACACACCAACTGGATACCGTAACAACTGACCAGCAGGCAGGAAGTATGCGATCGCTGGAACATGCCGTTGACACCAACACTGACTGGAAGGTCTTGTCGTCTCGAAGAACTGACAGTTAACTCAGAAGGCTTTAGGAGCGAAAGGTATGTAAACCTTGGCTCTGAAGCTAAAACAAAATGCGATCATGCCAGCTACGTCCTTTTATACCCACATGGGTAGGTGGAGTTATGCATGCAAATCTCGCATGCCCATGGCATTGGCACTGCCATTGGGCGTTTTCTAGATCTCGAAGATGATAGGCTTCTAAGCGAAACCCCCATTCGTCGGTCACTGACGTTACTCGGAGTGACTGAACGAAAGGGAATACCATAATAATACTGTGTTTGACCCCCTTTTGCCATCAGAACTGCCTTAATTCTATGTGGCAATGATTCAACAAGTTGCTGAAAGCATTCTTTAGAAATGTTGGCCCATGTTGATAGGATAGCATCTTGCAGTTGATGGAGATTTGTGGGATGCATATCCAGGGCACGAAGCTCCCATTCCACCACATCCCAAAGATGCTCTATTGGGTTGAGATCTGGTGACTGTAGGGGCCATTTTAGTAGAGTGAACTCATTGTCATGTTCAAGAAACCAATTTGAAATGATTCGAGCTTTGTGACATGGTGTATTATCCTGCTGAAAGTAGCCATCAGAGGATGGGTACATGGTGGTCATAAAGGGATGGGCATGGTCAGAAACAATGCTCAAGTAGGCTGTGGCATTTAAACGATGCCCAATTGGCACTAAGGGGCGTAAAGTGTGCCAAGAAAACATCCCCCACGGCATTACAACACCACCACCAGCATGCACACCAAATTCTGACTCTACCATCTAAATGTCTCAAAAGAAATCGAGACTCAGACCAGGCAACATTTTTTCAGTCTCCAACTGTCCAATTTTGAAGCTTTGGAGCTTGTGCAAATTGTAGCCTCTTTTCCTTTTTGTAGTGGAGATGAGTGGTCTTCTGCCTTTGTAGCCCATCCGCCTTAAGGTTGTGTGTTTTGCTGCATACCTCGGTTGTAACGTGTGGTTATTTCAGTCAAAGTTACTCTTCTTCTAGCATCAACAAGGCATTTTTACCCACAGGACTGCCACATACTGGATGTTTTTCCCTTTTCACACCGTTCTATGTAAACTCTAGAAATGGTTGTGCGTGAAAATCGCAGTAACTGAGAAGATTGCGAAATACTCAGACCGGTCTGTCTGGCATCAACAACCATGCCATGCTCAAAATTGCTTAAATCCCCTTTCTTTCCCATTCTGACATTCAGTTTGGACTTCAGGATTGTCTTTGGATTTGGATTGTCTTGACCAGGACCACACCCCTAAATGCATTGAAGCAACTTCCATGTGATTGGCTGATTAGATAAATTGAACAGGTTTTCCTAATAATCATTTTGTTGAGTATAGTAATATGTGTATATGGAATGTGTGTATCAATGGAATGAAATGGAATAAGAAAAGATACAAAAATAAATTTAAAAAATCCTATTACCGGTAGGTATTTCTATGTACTTAATGCTTCCAGAAACACAGCCCATTTGTTGATTATACGATAGCTGACTAGAATGAGTAATAGTATTCATCAAATGACTCTTAAAAGGTACTTTGATGTCAAGCCTGATATCTTGCAACATAAATTGATTTTTGGTAAATTGATAGCAATATCAAAGTAAGTGTTATGCTGCAAACAAAACAACGAACCTGATGAGAAATGAGATGTGACCTTTTGATGCCAGCATGCATTATTTTGTTTTTCTCTTTCTCTTTTATTGTTAAAATATTGCTGGGTTATGCAATGTATCTGTATACAGCTGTATGCAAATTGTATTAACATTTGTGATTTAATTTTGAACCATGTTTAGCTCAATATAACAAAAAGCATAACATATGAGCATAATGACTGAATCTCAGATAAACCTATCAGTAAGAATATAATATGTTCCATTTGATCTGAAACAAACCTCACATAGCTGTAAAATAACTACACATTCAATAACAAGGTTTAAGTATATGCTTGTCAAGTATGATTAGAGAATAGCACCCTGCCTCCGTGCATCATAACCCTTTACTGTCATAGAAGACAATTTTCCACTTCCAAGCTAAAATTGGTGTTTTTGTTTGTTCCCATTTGGTTGTTTCCTATAGGTTTTCCAGTGCCATAGGACATTATCTTGGAGTCTTGGAAACTGCTCTATATCTCATATACTTGGTTGACCTTTGAGCAACAAAATGTTTGTGGACCAAAGCACTTTATAAAATTTAAAAAATGAATGATTTATTCTTTATTAATAAGTCTTAAAGGTTAAGACTTGGCATGATTGCAAAATAGCCTCACATTACCTGATTCTATACCTAAAATATAATATTTATATGTTAGGCTTAGTCAAGGCATGTTAAAGTAAAATTTGCACTCTGCACATATTTGCTATTATTGTCCTTCTCTTTTTATCATGCCAAGTATTAATGCATCTTTTTTTATAGATTATAATATTTTTCACTTTTTGAATTTCCCTTTGTGGTTGATTTGTTAAAGTGTCTGCCATTTTGTTGTTTGACACAAATTTTCTCCATTATTCTCATTACTCCAGAAAGATTCTGCACTGTTATCGCAGAACTCAACTCTCAGAGATTTCATTTAAATCATTCATTATGAGTTTAAAGGGTAATTCGTTTAGTTTTAATTTTACTTTATGAACATGCACAATCCTTTGCAAATAAAACAAAAATCGTATGATTTTAAATTTATTGTAAATGTTTTATAATAAATACATATAAATTGTATTATAATTATATATAAATAGCTTTTTAATTGACACTAATCTTGTCAGTGTAGAGCTTTTTTGTGGTAGTTGTTCCATTTTTTTGCATTAGAAGAAATAACTTTATAGTAATTATCAGTGATTTAGTTTTCTTTATAACAAAGGCATTCAGAGGAATCATATAAAAAGCCAGAATGGCTAGCCAGATTGGACAAGAATGAATGAATTCCATGTTGGCATAGAAGAAATGGTGTGAACAAAGATATAATGGTGCTGGGGTTCCTACTTTTAATATCCTTTTGAAAGTTACAGAAACAATCCAAGAGATCCAATAAGAGTCACAAAAGATGCTTGAAAGACTGACGTTTAGAAATGGATTTGTATTCTTACATTTAAAAAATGAAAGAAACATAGAGAGAAGGTGAAAGTTTTTTTTTTTTTTAAAGGATTAGTTCACTTTAAAATAAAACGTTCCTGATAATTTACTCACTCCTATCTCATCTAATATGTTCATGTCATTCTTTCTTCAGTGAAAAAGAAATCACTGAAAAAAAAAATCCCAGAATTTCTCCACACAATGGTCTTCAATGACAACCAAAATGCTGAAGGTCCAAATCAATGCAGTTTCAAAGGACTTCGGAGACTCAGCACGATCCCAGGCATGGAATGGGGTCTTATTGCAAAACCATCAGTCATGTTCAAGAAAAAAAATACATTTATATACTTTTTAATCTAAATTGCTCATCTTGCACTGCTCTGTGATGTGCCAATCACGTCGAAAATGTAACGCTTGGCGTAGGCGGAAGTACCGCCCTAAGTGAATGTGCTAAGACTAATATAAATGCTCGTCACAAAATTTAAAAAAAAACTCCATCTTCAACTTCAAAATCATCTGACAGCGTTGTTGTCCTTGTTTTTTTTTTGTTTGTTTTTTTGCTAAAGGATGTTTGTATCAATCTTCACAGGCCCACTTTGTAAACACTGGGGGGTGGAACTTCTGCCTACGTATCTGACATGATTGCGCAATCCATGGAGTGTCGCAGAGCAGCGCAAGATGAGCAATTTAGTGTTTTTTTTTTTTTTTACTGACAGGTGGTTTCAGATGAGACCTTTTTCCTCGTCTGGGATCGCGCAGAACCTCTGAAGCCCTTCGAAGCCCTTTGAAACTGCATTGATTTGGACCGTCAACAATTTGGTTGCCATTTAAGACCATTCTGTGGAGAAAATTTTTGGAATGGTTTCCTCAAAAAGCTACAGATTTCTTTTCCACTGAAGAAAGACAGACATGAACATCTTGGATGGCATAGGGGTGAGTAAAATATTAGGAAATTTTAATTTTGAAGTGAAATAATCCTTTGAGCATTAACAGTAATTAACAATGCAACATCTACTGAGATTTATTCTTAAAACAAGAAGAAGAAGAAAACGATTAACAAAACCATTAAAAACAGAATAAGTCACACTAACACGGACATCCCTTCTAAATAGTACAGCTATAAGGTCTGACTCTGATTTACTAATGTCAGAGCCATTAACTGTTTTCGATTTAGCTTTGCAGGTAAGACGGAGAGAAGGAAGGGTTTACCTTTAAGAAACCCATTACCTGTTTGTCCACTGTGGCAAGGTAATGGAGTGAGTGCATTATAGCAATTGCTCACAAACCCAAGCACCAGATGTCAGGAACCCCCTCAAGCACAGCCTATCAACCCCCCAGACAAAGTGCCTTAAAAACTTTCTCCGACAGGCTAGCCCCAACTGGATATATTTATATGTTTTATTAATAAGTATAGATGTTAGTGTTATGCAAGTTTATATTGAATTCCAAATGTGCTATTTCCCCGCGAGGTGGACGGGAGGTATATGTTTCAGCCTGTCTCCTGCCCATTGAATTAGAACCTTCTCGGCACACTGCGGTTTTGCCTTGGTGCTTGTGGACCACAAGGACTGCGCATAGCCACACGTCCCATTCCTTCCTGGATCCCTCTCCATTCTCATCAGGGAGATTGGGACGGGATAGAGGGGTAATAGGGTGTGAAGAGAGGGGAAATGCGCCACATCTCACTGCTTCTCTAAAGGGAAGACTGGATTTCTCCATCTGCCTCCAGACGCCTGTCAGATTATGGTCTGTTTTCCATGTCTTTGGTTAAGCATTGGAGGATTGAGGTTGGGAATCTAATTAAAAGGGTTTGTTACACCCCTCTGTTCATAGTGCTGGCGGGAGTTGGAGAGCCATCATCTGTATCATGGGTAGGGTAATTGTTCAGATAAGTTGTTAAGGAATAAAATAAATCTGGAAATTGTTAATTTCAGTTCAGTTATCATACATTGACAAAAAGAAATAGCACAATTTGCATAATACAGTAGCACTGAACTAGCCTGGATACCAACCGAACTTAGCCCCGCCCACAACATTTTTAGGTCGAGCGGTTCAGTCTAGATTCGATCCATAGAGGAGTAATTATCCCCGAACAAAAACTGTTCAGACCAATGAAATCATCAGGGCGGGCTTTAAACGATGATGGACAGATGATAAACAGTAACATAATCATGCACGTCATTAAAGGCGCTTGGCTTATATTTGTTCAAATCCTAAATGGAGAGCTGTTTGCATCTGCATCCACCTTCACTATTTCTCTCAGAAATGATGATCATGTTGGGTAAGTACTCTGTGTATCATTAAATAATTTAATTTTTTTTTTACAACACCGGCTAAGATCGTTTATTCCAGCGCGTGTGCATACAGGGTTGCCAAGTTTTTACAACAAAACCCACCAACTACTAGCCCTAAACAATAGCTTCTCCGGGGGGGATGGGGGGGTGCAGTTGAGCTCACAGTGCAGTTGAGCTCTGTTGACATTTGACAACTAACACTATTTGTCGCTTCGTTGCTCTGATTGGTTGTAGCTCTATCCAATTGAGGTCTTTCCTTTTTCCGTTGAAACACGCCCTATAATCACAGCCCAATGGAGCAGTATCAGACTCATATTCTGACTAGAATTGAGGTATGACCCATAGACTGTAAAAAAATATGGACGTAGTGTCCGTGACGTCACCCATAGGATTCCGATAAGCCGTTCTGAAGCTTAACGTAGGGGCGAGCTGGGCGTTGCCATCTCGCGAGCGAGTCATCGCGTGTCACTCCCGGATAACAGAAAATGGGCAAAAAGGCAGGATGTGGGCGGAGCTTTGGTTGACGCAATGACTATAGACGGTGGATAAATGGCTGTCCACTTGTATACATGCCCTTATTTATGCAGAACTTGAAGGCTTTATATAACGTAAATGAATGAGTTATAAAAAGATTCACCCCCCTCACAGTTGTCATGAAGGTCAAAATGACCCTTATAGGCCAAAACCGCAATTTGTACCAGGCTGTAAACATGTTTTTTTTCTGCTGTAAAGTTGTGAATTTTAGTTGTGCAGTTTACATTACTTCCGTATTGGCTTCAAGAGAGATCGCGGGAGGTTTTTCCCGCTTGGTATGACCACGTCAGGCTAGAACTGAACTATCATTTTAATCAACATTCTCAAGGAAAAAATATTTTGTTTTGGTTTGGTTTATTTAAAGTGTTTAATCACAATGCTTCTAAGGTGGTCTGAACTACTTTGTTTCCTGTAGCACAATATGCAGAGATAAACATGACAAATGAAAAAGAGTCTGTAAGGGGGGGCGGGGTGTTCTGCAACATCCCAGAGCCCCATCTGTCAGTGAGTGATAAATGTGATATCTAGAGGCTATCTGCTAGGCTAGCGCCTTTTGTACCCATACAAGATTAATCATTTTATAATTGAAAGGGAATATCACTGATATCATATATGGTTGATTGGTGTTGAGATTGAAAATAATAGAATGTAAGCATAACTATACCTTTAAATTGTTATGGGTTAAATCCCTACTACAAATGCAGTGCTGGGAAAGCAATGAGTATTTTGAATGAATGAACAATCACAATTCGTAAAAAGATGTAAATAACATGAAGAGAATAAATCAATCTGAATATTTTTATTTAGACGAAACACCCAAATGAACCAAATATATACACTATACAAAAAAAATCAGTTCTCCAATTGAAAAATTTCAAGTGACTGATCACATCTAAATTTTTCAGTTGGCCGAATTGAATTTCTGTGTATTAAATTCGGCCAACTGAAAAATTTAGATGTGGCCAGTCACTAGAACGTTTTCAATTGGAGATATATTTATAAAAAAAAATTTACAGTGTAGAATGGTTCAACTTTCCAAATGTGAAAGAGAAGAGTCTGTTATCATCAAATGTCAACAAAATAATTAATTTAAAACATTTTCTCAAAATATACAGTACATTGTACATCACATTTTTCACTGATTCTCAAACGACTCGTCGGATTAATTGGTCTCTCTAAATCCCTAATTTCAGTGAGCCTACTCTGCTCTGATTTTCCAGATGGCCCAATCTGTTGCGATAGATCTAACGCTTATATCACATGTCTGAAAGGCCATTACCATAGCTGAACTTCACCTTCATCCAGAGGCTTCCTAAACTCAGCGATTGTATATACTGTAAAGACGGTAAAATGGCATTAATTTTAACATATCAATCCAAGTGCTAGTCCGATGATGAAACATTGGAAGAACTAGTTGTAGGATTTGAGGGCGCACCAGACACAAATGAATTTTAGATGGTTCGTTCAGACATGATTCCACACACAAAACCCAACTCAACACTCCAGACCCCAAATCAACAATTTATGACCATAAATTAAAAATGGGTTCCATCCAGTCTGAGCTAAGTACTTTATGGCCTTGCAAAAGAAAGAGCGTTGTCAAACATAAGCAGACGGATTGGTTTGCTAAGGGCACAGCATGAGGGCCACACCAAGATAACAGCAGAGGTTGTACGAAACCCTAATACAAAAGATCCAAAACAGATATTTTTCTCAACAACCTTAGACTGAATGAACGCTTTAATCCAAACTAGAAACAAAATTAAAGTAAAGCAGCCTCCTCGCAGACAACTACCACACACTCATAATAAAACGTGAACAAAACACAACGTAAAATCCCGACCTTTAATCAAACATACTTCTACTGCATAATTATATATCATGTCTACAACCAATATACAGTACATGACCATTATGCTTAGACTCACTCACAATTCATGTAACAGTTATAATTATTGAATGGTTGATTGAAAGTATACCTTGCTTGGTATCAGTATGATCGTATGCTCATAATTCAGAAGATAGCTTTACTGAAATCGGTGTAAAATTAATTGTTATCTTACAATAAAAAATCATGTCTAAACTGTACTCTTTGACTCTCTGCTTAGCGGGAAATTAGGAGACCACAGATAATGTGTTATTTCTGGTGAGAGATGTGGAAACAGTCACCTCTGAACCAAAGATGATTGGTCAGAACTCATCCAGGAGGATGGGCAGACATTTGAGTTGAAAATCTCAATACACAAGACGATGAATTTGCTGAAGCTTTAGAGATGACGATGAGATGAGATGATCAGACAATTGAGGCAGACAATGATCAGAGAAAATTGGTTAACAGTTTTTTTCAAGCATCTCTCGTCTAACTCAAGTTTCTTTCTTTTACTTATTTTCTTTCTGTTGAGTCACGTGTTCTAAACTAAGTGTAGTTGCAAAGTTTCTTCAAAGAATCTGGGAAATCCCCTCTCCAGTCAAAACAGAAAAGGGAATCCCCATTCAGAGAAAATATGAGCTACAAACACAAGTACTACCACAAGATTCTTTCTGAACTGGTGCACTAAAATCAAATATAATAACCCTACCTAGTTAGTTGCATCAAATGAACACTGGACAAGTAATTTACTCAGCCGTAAAATGAGTGACTCTTTTGAAATTCCCTATGAAAAAAATAATAATTTCCTTTGGGCTAAATAGACCTGTTTCCCTTATACACATCTTAGTTATTCAGCCCAAACCTCCATCACAAGGACAACTTGAGCAGGGCATTTTTTTGTTATTTTGAGTATATTATGAGTTATTGCAACTGTAATACCTCACCAGCAGCATAATGTCCATTAACAAACTGATGTTTATATTTCTAATTTATTGCAATGCACATCCAGGAACTGTATCAATAACTGTATCAATAACAGCGCATATGTAATTGTAATAAAGTTCGTAGATGGGAAGGAAGGAGGCGGGAACCGGCGAACGTTCAACAACTTTAATTAAATAAATAAAACGAAAGTAAACCGGGGACAGCCCCTCACGGACGACTGCCCACACACACATGACAAAACATTTAAACAAAACTCAACGTAAAATCCAGACCTGGTCCTCTCACGTCCTTGACTGGTGTCACTCGTCCTTAAATGCCTCCGAGCTCCTTCATGAGAGGACTCGAGACCGGTGTGGCTCGCAGGTGACGCTCTTTCGCAATCACGTCCCCGGTCTCACTCGCTCCTCCCATGTCTCTCGCTCGTTCACCTCGCCAGTTATCCAAGGACTAACATGAATAACATTAAAGTTTTTTTTTATCTTGCTCAACCCTTTATCTTTACTCAAAGTATTAAGAATGACAGACAATCTGTGTTAATAGACACACAGCTGATTAGCACAACTATTATAGTAAGACATTAATAATGTGTGTTAGCCAGTTAGCTGGAAGCTTACACAATATAAAATGCAAAACCATGTATTTTGAACACCCGGTAGAAAATATATACATCATCAATAATTAATCATACTTTCAGGTTGTGATTCTGAGGAGCAATCTAAGTAAACTGGGTACTGACCCTTCTTTCAAGAGCAATTAACCCTTACGAAACAAAAATATATTGCAATATACTAGAATTTATATTTAGAAAATATATTTCAATGTATCAGAAACTTCCTCATATATTTGAAAATATATAGCAATATATGGATGGACAACCTATTGCTATATATTGATTCATATATTAAAATACATTGATATACAAACAAAACTGAATTATTTCATGTATGTTTATTGAAACAAAGTATTTTTTGTGAGTTAAGCAAGCTCCTGCATATGTTTACAGAGGTTGATTAACAATAGCCCAAATCAGATGGTGCATGACATTCAATATATTTTCTATATTTAGAAAATATTTCTATTAGGGCCGGGACTTTAACGCGTTAATTAAGATTAATTAATTACGTGACTTTAACGCGTTAATTACGTGACTTTAACGCGTTAATTAATTACGCAAAAAAAAAAAAAATTTTACCACACTTATTTTTGCACCGCGGAACGTTTTTCAATGAATGAGTTTCGACGGACCAATTATACTGGAACACCAACTAGCGCTCCGGAGTCACGACAACAACAAACCATGTGAACATGAAAGAAGCTATGGAACGAAGAAGCTGATGAGACTGCTTTGCTTGGTCCCGTGGATGGGAAATTTTGTTTTAAAAAACGAAAGAATGGAAGCGTCGTCGTCAGCATGGTTGTGAGCAAGCTATACAACAAGGAATTCGCGTATCACCGCAGCACATTGAGCCTCAAATATCACAAAAATGCTTTTGCTAAACTGGCAAACATGCACTGGTCTGCTGGACTGAAATAAATAAACAATATTTTGTTGATTAAGCTTATGTATTCAGTCATTATTCAATGGTATACTAAAAATACATGTGAAAAATTACTTCTCATTGTTCTCAGGTCAAATATTTATATGCAATTAAAATGCGATTAATTAATTACAAAGCCTCTAATTAATTAAATTATTTTTTTTAATCGAGTCGCGGCCCTAATTTCTATATTATATTTTAATCTGTTATATTTTAAAATATGACAGACAGTGTACATTAGATTATTTCATATTTACCATGTATACAATATATATGATAATTATATACTGTAATATAAATCAATATATTTAAGACATGTTCCCATATAAATCTGATTATATTATCCAGTACATTGAGGTATATTATCTAATATAATTTTACATATATATTTACATATATACAATGACTCTTTTAATATATAATTTCATATATTGTAGGATATATTTCAATATACATAGCAATATATTGAATAGTATAATAATATGTATTTATTCAATATATGAAAACGGCAATAATTGCAGTATTGTCCCATATATTGCAATATATAACTTGCATATATTATATATTATTATATAATATATCATATGATATATTACCATGTAAATTTCACAATATATGGAGACACATGAAATATATTGTCAACTAATATATTGAGAAATATATTGTCAACTAATATATTGAGAAATATATTTTTGTTGCGTAAGGGACCAATCAGCTCTGCCCTAAAGATGGTGATATGCTGAACCTGTAGTTAAAGGACCTATTAGCCTAAGCCATCTAGAGTTATGACAGAACTTTGCATTTATCATGCACTTTCAACTTTTACAACTTTGCAGACAGTTTACATTCACAGACAGCTCTATTAGACACTGCATGAAAGGGAATGTTTGAAAAACCATAATAGGGGCACTTTAAGATAAACCGATTCATTAGAAAGAATATTATTTTCCAATTTTACATTTTGAGAGGGAAAAACTGCACACCATATGCACGCCAAAACAAAGAGATTTTTTTTACCTCAGCTCTGTAAGTGAAATCGCTAGTGCAATAATACAAGTATTATACAACATATCATTAAAACACTTAGCACTTAAAGTAGCTTGTTACTTACTGGGAAAGCTCAGCTGTAAAAGCAGCTGTGCCAAGCGTCATACTATGCAGTAAAAATACTTTACTCCCTAGAACTTCTAAATGACAAAGTATGTTTTTACCACTAAGTCTTTGGTCCCTATTTAAGGAATGTTCCCCTTATTTGACAAAGGTGAGCTATTATGCAACTATAGGCACCTTTTAATCTACATGTCCTGTTGCCCTCTAACATTAACCAGTGTGCAAAGATACTCTAAATTTAAATTATATGTAAAAGCTTCTAAAGGTATGAGAAGCAGATAACGTGTGTTGGAATGGAATGAATTATAAACAGGCAGCGATAAGCAAAACCTTCCCCCCAGGGCTTTCATATCCCGCAGTTATTTTCTACCACTCTCTGTAACATGAATCAGTATTTTGAGAGTATGCGAATCATGGGAGTTTTCTTGACAGACAGAGACATGCTCTTAGGGAATACTGTATGTGTCATGCTGTTATTGCTGTTGGTTTCTTGATTATGCATTTGAGTGATGGACAGCTGCTGCAACCTCCATTTGGGAAACAGTAACACAGACATGTACTGTATCACAATGAACATGTTTGGATGCACATCCTTTCGTTCATATTTTCAAGCTAACATCCTTGTAACTCTTAAGCAATGTTATCAAACAGATATTCCTCTCAAACAGCTCTGGGGTCAGGAAAATGAAATGACAGGTGCCAAAAGCATGTGGGTTATCTTGGGATGATTGATATATCATGACTCAATCAACCATCAACTCTACCCCTCATCTCCTGTATCTCTGCGCAGATTAAAAAGATGGGGAAAAAAGCGAGTGTGTGAGGTGTGGGTAGAATGAAGGGTCAGATATGATGGGAGTTCGTGCGGAGTAATGGAGATGTATTATTTTGGGCGATATGGAGAATTGCTTTTTATCCCCGCTGATTGAATTCGATGCAGGGAGATATTGATCAAATGGGCCATCTCTTTCCTTTCCTCTCATATTACACTTTCCCTTCATTTTCATTGTTTTGGTTTTTTTTTCTTTTGAAAAGAGACACTATAGATTTCTTGATTCATTTAATTAAAACAACATTGACCGGCACAACTAGCGGCATTTTGGAGAAAAATACTTTTATTTCTACTTTCATTCAATTATAGTAACTCAAGTTTGATCCCTCCATTGAGCTGAAGGTTGATAGGACCATTCTTTTAATATTAATCAAAATAATAACAATTCCCTCTCAAGCTTTTTAAATGAACATTTTAAGAAATTAACCTATGAGTTCTAACTCATAAAGGTTTGATTACACCCTCAAAGTACAATAAAATATGTACCAACAACATACAACGATTTTTATGTATTATCCTCTCATATACAAGACGGCACTTATTTATCAGAGGGTTCTCTCATCCTTCTTTGCACTGTCGACAAGAAGGAGAGGATTTTTCTGTGTTTCTATGTGTGTGCGAGAGGATGTCCAGCTGTCCACTGACATGCCTAATTGCAGCTTGAATTCATTTATTTATTTAGTCTGTTTTCCATGTACTGACCTATATTATTACAAATCTTGTAAATGTGCTATTGTTTATTTCCTCACAAATTTCACACTGATGGCATGAGACAGGAAACAAAAAGAAACAGACCAAGAAGTGGAGCTGATGGGGGAGTGAAGGAGTTTGCCAATTGATTTGGATGCATTTCAACAGGGAATGCCAGCACCAACTGGGATTGAGGCAACATGGCACAAGTCGAGGGAAGACGGAGCGGAAAATGAGAATGTGACAGGAGATGATGCAGAAGTGGAGCCAAGGACGAGGTGATGTAACGAATATCCAGAAATCAAAATCTAGAAAGAGTTCCACATTTTAAAAAAATAATAATATCCATTTTATTATTACGGTATTTACTTATTACTCTTGTGTCATTTGTAAATGATCTGCTTATGGGCCTTTAACACAGGACGCGGAATGCGTTGTGCTTGACGCGGGGTTCAGCATAGCCCTTCAGATAAAACACGATATGCACTTCACTGGCAAGCGCAAAGTAGGCAGAGTTTTTTGTTAACACTTAGTAAAGCTAAAAAAATTGTTTCAAAATTAATTATATTTCGATAAAAAAAAATTACACTTTTAAAAACCGTATTCGCCTACCTACAAGCTACCTTAAAACACACCTGGCATGTCAACTTGAATTGAGATGTGTCTCCATGAGTACTTGTATTATAAAGTTCCTGAAATTCCGACACTAACTTTTTCATGTAGAAATTACATTTGTTTTTTTTCTGTAGCATTTACTTCACGACTGAATATTTTGTATCAGTATAATGGGCCTTTCACACAGAACGTGGCAACGGCACCGCTGCACACGACGCGGTCAAAGTAAAAAATATTTTAACTTTTGCCGCTGCGCTCTGTGACGATTACCCTCGCGGCCAATAGAAACAGTACATCAAAACAAGCATGAAAAGCAAAATGGATGAACAGCTTGTACTATACTGCACTTAGCACTAAATTAAGTAAGCTTAATTGCATCTAGTTGTTATTACTTAAACCATTCAAGTTGTGTTGACATAATTCTATCTGTAAGCTGAGGAAGTGTACTCCCAGAATGCATTGCAGCACAAATAAATTAATCACAGGGCAATCGTTAAGTAAAGTTTACTAAAAAGTCTTAGTAAGAAGAGCTGTTGGATTTTACAGTGCAGGCAAGAAGTAAATTCTATATTAGTAGTATGTAATTTTTTTATACTGGTGTTCCCATCATGCACTGGAGTTTAAATAATTAAATAATTAACACATTTTCCAGCTGTACACTGTTTTATCATTGCTTTTGTTGTTAGGTTTGGTAACATTTTGTGACATCTGGAGTTAATTTTCTACTCAAATTGACACTTTACGACTCAAAAATGATCCATCGAATGCATTACAATTCCATTTAACGATCCATTAAAATTAAACATTTTCTTCTAAGATCAAGATCCCATACAATAACAATAAATAGATACTAAAGCTTTCAGGCTTCAAAAAGGATGCAAAACCATCATGTAAAAGAGCAACCAGGACATTCTTCAAAAATAAAAAATAAAAAAGTTCTGATTGAGATAAAAGTGAGTAAATGGTAACAATATAAGCTTACGGTCTCAGTATTTGTTGTCATTATAATTACCGCATGAGTTAACGCATACCTCAGACTTATTAACACGCTACTTATTACTTGTTCATTCTTAATTCTTGGCATTCTTGTTGGCACACCACATCAAACACAGTCTTCCTCCATAACTGGTATAACTATCTCTGGTCAGGACATTCCCCTCTCCACAACTGTCTCCAATCTTGGTGTAAGATTTGACCCACAACTCAGCTTCGAAGCCCATATTGAAAACCTCTGCAAGACATCTTTCTACCATCTCAGAAATATTGCTAAACTCCGTCCAACACTTACCTTAGATGCTGAAAAGCTGGTCCACGCCTTTGTCTCCTCCAGACTGGATTACTGTAATGCACTTCTCATCGGATCCCTAACAAAAGCTTGCAGAGACTGCAGTATGTTCAGAATAGTGCAGCAAAGATCCTGTTGAGAGTTCGAAAATACGATCACATCACACTCATTCTCCATTCACTTCACTGGCTTCTTGTTTCCACCAGGATTGAATATAAGGTCTCCCTTCTAACCCACCAGTGCATCTATGGAAATGCCCCCCCAATCTGAAAGAACTACTCACACCTTCAACTACAGCTCGATCACTTCCTTCAACAAATTCAAACCTTCCCAAGACTATCCCCATCTTCCCAAGACTAAGCTCAGCACTATGATCTGGCTTTCTGTTCTGCCGCTCCTCAGATTTGGAATGCCCTCCACGACCATCTGAGGGCACCTCAAGCTCTTGAGACTTTTTAAAAAGGACTTAAAACATTTCTTTTTTTGGGATAGCTATCTCTTTTAGCTATTAAATCTATTTGTATTTTCACATTTTTAAATGATCTTAACTGTAGCACTTTGAGATTTGTTCCAAATGTGAAGTACAATACAAATAAAATGTATTATTATTATTACTATCACAGCTGTGATCTCAGTGCACTTTCTAATATTTTTCCAATATTTCTAAGATGTTACTTTTATTCTTTTTCTTCCCTCTCTCCTTCTTTAAGTACACCCTGTCAGTTTCATGTGCGCCTTCCACATCCTCCTCCAGGGCAATCTCTGGAGAGAGAGAGAGAGAGAGAGAGAGAGAGAGAGAGAGAGAGAGAGAGAGAGAGAGAGAGAGAGAGAGAGAGAGAGAGAGAGAGAGAGAGAGAGAGAGAGAGAGAGAGAGAGAGAGAGAGAGAGAGAGAGAGAGAGAGAGAGAGAGAGAGAGAGAGAGTCTCTGAGTGGCAGAGATAAGCTGGCATCAATGCTACAGGTTTTTACCACAGCCTGACGCAAACCAAAGAGAGACAACCACGGGGCAAACAAACGATTCGGCTAAACATGTTTGACAACGAGACGCTCGCTCTCCGGTTACATTCCTCAAACTTTGAAGTGCAAATGACATTGACAGACAAACAGGCATGTTCAGGGTTTGCTATATTTATTTATTTATTTGGACTTTCTCTGGGTATGGGATGAGGAGAAAGGCCTGATGTTCTGAGATGATAAGATCCTTGAAGGTTGAGTTGTAGATTTTGCTTTCTTTTGCCACTGCTTCGGTTAGATAAGGCGATTGGCATGGCAGTAGAGCAATATGAAAAACAGTTTTAAAAGGTGCCCTGAAGGTTGGTCCTCCTGACAGATCCTTTTATCCTGTTGAACATGGCCATTCATATAAAATGCATGAATGTGTGAGTTCTTGATAAAGAGCGAGAACTGCAGAAAACCTAAACAATACCTCAAAACCAATAGTATTCCAACATATTTCATCATAATTTTAAGCCAAGGAACCTGAACAGGTGAAATGTCCAAAGACACCACTTGAAATACCAAACTGACTTGCAAAAATAATTACTATTTTCAAACAGGTTTTATGGTATCCCAGTATGCCTTTGATTTAAAGGGGGGGGGGGGGGGTGAAACACTCAGTTTCAGTCAATCTCGTGTCAATCTTGAGTATCTATAGAGTAGTATTGCATCCTTCATATCTCCGAAAAGTCTTTAGTTTTATAATATTTATAAAAGAAATATAGGCTGTACCGAGTCTTTCCGGAAAAAAAAAAACGAGCGGCTGGAGGCGTATCGAGTGGGCTGAGCTAAAGAATGACGAGCGCGCACAAAGCAGTGACGTCCTCAAGCGTGGAGAAGAAACCGCTGATCCAGAATCAGAATCCGGAGGCTGAAATAAATTGAACAGGAGAAGCAACAACAGCAGGACGTCCGTCTCTGTGGTATGTACTGTATTTAGTGACCTGTCAACATTTGTGTGTCTTTACTCGCAGTTTATGAGGACATGATTTGGTTTATAGACTATTGTATTTGACTAAACCTTAGCAGTAGCATGCAAAACGGTTTTGCACGTCAGACTAGTGTAACGTTAGACATAGAACAACAATGGAGTAACCGTTATCGCATTTGAATGACGAAGCACGCTTTGTGAGAATCTCCCCTAGGTTTAAGTTTGGGTGGTTTTACAATAAACAAACTGACACCTATATTAGTCAGCTAAACAAATGTATTTAAACACACACCATAGATCGCATGCTCCATTGATGAATTAACTAAGTTATACACAATCGTGTTTTTTACTGATGTTTACTTACGCGACGATAGCCAACAACAGACATTTGAAACAGTTTTACTCACCGGCTGTTTTCAAAGCAGGACCGTGAACCTTTATCGCTGGGACCGCTCCGTCACACTTCTTTGGTAACTGTTGATTTCGTGAAGTCCTGTGACAGCAGTGACTGTGGAGATCCACTTTTGCGACACGACCGAAGCGTATGTTGTGACGCTTCCCGTCATTTCTGGTTCAAATCGGTTCAAATGCAGCGCTGCCTTCCCGGAATGCTATGCGGACGCGTTGAAGTCGTTTGATGTCACCCATAGGAATAAAGTGGAGCACGGCGTGACAGAAGTGTTGCAGGACGAGTGGATCTGCTGCACCTGAGAGCAGTGTGGGCGGCGTGCATCTAGTCACACGCACGCGCGTACACCCTTCTGGGAGAAGAGCCCGTATGGCCCATACAAGGACCTTCCGCTCTATCGACGTCAAGCCGACCCATACTCGAAAAAAAACTCTCCGAAACTTGTGAGAAACCGGAAGGAGTATTTTTGATACAGAAATACTCCATCAAACGTCCAACATTAGTTTTTGAAACTTTGTCTATGTTTAGGATGGGAATCCAAGTCTTTAACAGTGTAAAAAGCTCAGTATGCATGAAACAGCATTTCACCCCCCTTTAAACTTTCATTAACTTGGAAAGTGAAAAAGTATTTTACATCATCTTTATGAAAATATAGTCAGAAAAAAAAGCACAACATTATAATATATACACACTGATTAGGCATAACATTATGACAGATGAAGTAAATAACACTGATTATGTCTTCATCATGGCACCTGTTAATGGGTGGGATATATTTGGCAGCAAATGAACATATTGTCCTCAAAGTTGATGTGTTAGAAGCAGGAAGAATGGGCAAGCGTAACGATTTGAGCAAGTTTGACAAGCAACAAATTGCAATTGCTAGACGACTGGTTCAGAGCATCTCCAAACCTGCAGCTCTTGTGGGGTGTTCCCGGTCTGTAGTGGTCAGTATCTATCAAAAGTGGTCCAAGGGAGGAACACTGGTGGCCCGGCGACAGGGTCATGGCTCATTTGTGGAGAGCAAAGGCTGGCCTGTGTGGTTCGATCAAACAGACGAGCTACTGTAGCTCAAATTGCTTAAGAAGTTAATGCTGGTTCTGATTGAAAGGTGTCAGAATACATAGCCGCAAACCAGTCAGGGTGCCCATGCTGACCCCTGTCCACCGACAAAAGCACCAACAGTGGGCACGTGAGCATCAGAACTGGACCACGGAGCAATGAAAGAAGGTGGCCTGGTCTGATGAATCATGTTTTCTATTACATCACGTGGATGGCCGTGTGTGTGTTCATTGCTTACCTGGGGAACACATGGCATCAGGAGGCACTATGGTAAGAATTCAGTTTTAATAATAATAATAATTTATTACATTTATATAGCGCTGAACTGCAGAAAACCTAAACAATACCTTAAAACCAATAGTATTTCAACATATTTCATCATAATATTAAGTCAAGAACCCTGTACAGGTGAATACAGTTTTTTTAATTTATAAAATGCATTAATAATGTTTGTTTAGTTTTTTTTGATAGCCATGATAGTTTGTTTGTTCATAATTATACATTCTTGGAAATCAAAACAGTTAAAAAACTTAACAGTTATAAAATCTTAAATTATATATAACTGAAAAATTATTAGTCAGTAAGAGAAGCTATATGTCTATGTTAAAATATGCTGCATTGATTCCAAAAGGTTATTTTGTATAGCTTTCAAAACTGCCCGTCAGGGTGGGTTTTTTCTTTCAGTAATTAAATAATTAAGCCCAGGCTGCTGTGGTGAGAGATAAGTGCTAGAGGGAAAGTTTTAGCATATTAATTAGCAATGATTTAGTATCCGCTCCTGCTCCAATAAAGACCTGAAATCAATCGCCCCTCACAGAGGACATACTTAGTGCTGGTCCTCCCTATACGCAAACTACCGTACGTGCCCCAAACCACTAGGGGACCACCTTGCTCTCAAAGAATAAGTAGCCTGTCACTATAAAATGTAAACAGATTTTTTATGACATGCAAATATAAATGCAGATTCAACTTTTATTTTTCTCTAATACTTAATTATTTATATTTAATAGCTGTTTTGGACTAGAATCATGCAGTGTGACAGATACTGATAAAAAAAATAAGAAAAAAGAAAGAGTATGTGCCTAAGTAGATAGCATATGTATTTTTGTAACATTTTAAATTCTCATTTAGCCTTGACAAACCAATAAATAAATAAACAATACCCCAGACATTACAGGTCTCCGGGTTCAATATTAGTGTTTGGTTAGAAAGGCTCCATGCTGACATGTAATTTTCAGATGTGTCAGTATACATCAATAATCAAAATGTTCTTGAGCATGGTTTAATGAAATAAATTCCTGCATAATAATCGGGGAACTTTGCTGCCTACCATGTGTGAGGCGGCGCAATGATATTACGCAGCCCTTGAAAACAGGCTAAATTCAGTCAACGTGATGACCTGCTTGCATGACGGGGACTATTTTCAGGCGCTGCTGTAATATCATTCTTTACTCGCTTTCACCCCAGACTCTCTTATTAAATGTTGTTTTTCTGCTATGCGGAGCATCTTAATTAATATCCCTGATACAGAGAATTTGTTTAAGCATTTAATTACTCATCAAAACATATGTAAATGACTGTTATTCTAATGCATGCTTAGGCCAGAGTGCCTATTAGCACTCTGCCCCCAAAGCAATGCTTTATCTAAAAAGCCAAGTGTGATGGCTGTTTTGTACTCGCATGATATGAATGGAGCATATGTTTCTAACGGAGGCCTGATTGTCTAAGAACACTCATGTTGAAGTTAACAACTTCTACGGTTCCCTGCTTTTCACAGAGAGTGAGACTTAGTTGGCCCTTTACACATTCACAGATCACAAAGCTTCACGAGTCTGTTTAGCCTGGCTCACACTGCATAAGCACTCCACTTGCCAGGTACAATTTTTGGGGAGGACGCAGCAAGGAGTATAGTACAATTTTAGGCTTTTTTTTAAAACCCTGAATCCCTTGCAATTACGCCTAATCAGCCATTCGCAGTGTGAGAGTGAGCTCTGTCCCATGGTAATCAATCTGAAAAATACCTCACTGCTGGCATGCTGCTTAGCTTGGGACTCATGCCGTCTCTCCCCCTCTCTTTTGTGAAATTGTATTTATCATTTTCTATAGCGTTCCTCCCAACCACTTTGTTGCTATCCATCTCTCCACTACAGCACGACACCTCTCTTAATTTGAATTTTCCATGCTGTTTTCTGGCTCTCCGCATCCTTTTTCCTCGCTCTGCATCATCATGTCCTTCTCTCTCTCTTTTGCTATCAGAGCTGTCATCTCTCTTTGTCTCCAAACGCACTGATAGTGTTCCCAGTATGTTTCCTCAAGCCCATTACACAGTGTATGTGTGGGTGTGTGGAGAGATGTGATATGAGAATGCAGTTGCCCTGTTTGGAGGGTCTAACAGCTGAGACGCTGTTAGATAGGCCATTTGGGGAGGGCGATGAGAGCTAACTGGTGTTCATAAGATGTGGCTGTCAGACAGGATGTTGATGAATGAGTGTCTACAAGAGGTGGCTGAGCAGGATAGGTTTTAGGCAGTTGATAGAGAATGTTTGATGCTTGCTAAGATTGAGTGCAGTTGTTTCAAGACGATTGTTGATCGGTAATGGGTTGGGTGGGCTGATATGACTCAAGCAGACAGAGTTTAAAGATAGAGAAAGGCCCAGCGGAGTTATTTGCAGTGTGAAAAGGGCAATAATGAATGTGAAACCGGACCGATAACTAGTCGGGTGAAACCTCACTAACAAAACGGCGTGCATGGAAATGCTATGAATACTGAAGAAGGTAAATCGATCAACACTTATTGATGGGGGAATTAGGCCTATATTTAAACCAATTTAATGTGCACAACTTTATCAGGATTTAAAGAATACAAATTAAGAGAAACTTTTGAATTCTAAAACAATTGGACAGTCCAACCATCGAATAGAAGAAAACAGAATGTTCTCTCTCTCTATTAGAGTTCGGTGTGTGTGTGCGTGTGTGCGTGTGCGTGTGCGTGTGCGTGTGCGTGTGTTTCTCTTCATCAACAGATCCGGAAAAATATGTATCATGGTTTCCACACAAATATTATGAAATATTTTTTTTAATTGTGATTATAATAATAAGAAATGTTTCTTGAGCACCAAATCAGCACATACAGGTGCTGGTCATATAATTATATAAGTCATATAATATCAAAAGTGCATTTATTTCACTAATTCCATTCAGAAAGTGAAATGTGTATATTATATTCATTGATTGCACACAGACTGATATATTTCAAATGTTCATTTATTTTAAATTCCCAAATTCAGTGTCTAGGAAAATTAGAATATATTGTGAAAAGGCTCAATATTGAAGACACCTGGTGCCACACTCTAATCAGCTAATTAACTCAAAACACCTAAAAATGTCTTTAAATTGTCGTTCAGTAGTTCTGTAGGCTACATAATAATGGGGAAGACTAGTAACTTGACAGTTGTCCAAACAACAACCATTACCTTGCACAGGGAGGGCTAGACACAAAAGATCATTGCAAAAGAGGCTGGCTGTTCACAGAGCTCTGTGTCCAAGGGAAGGAAAAGATGTGGTAGAAAAAATTGTACAAGCAATAGGGATAACCTCACCCTGGAGAGGATTGTGAAACAAAACCCATTCAAAAATGTGGGGGAGATTCACAAAAGGTGGACTGCAGCTGGAGTCAGTGCTTCAAGAACCACTACGCACAGATGTATGAAAGACATGGGTTTCAGCTGTCACATTCCATGTGTTAAGCCACTCTTGAACAACAGACAGTGTCAGAAGCGTCTTGCCTGGGCAAAAGACAAAAAGGACTGGACTGCTGCTAAGTGGTCCAAAGTTATGTTCTCTGAAGAAAGTACATTTTGCATTGCCTTTGGATATCAGGGTCCCAGTGTCTGGAGGAAGAGAGGAGAAGCACACAATCCATGTTGCTTGAGGTCCAGTGTAAAATTTTCACAGTCAGTGATGGTTTGGGGTCCCATCTCATCTGGTCCACTTTGTTTTCTGAGGTCCAAGGTCAATGCAGCCGTATACCAGACCCAACAATGCATGAAGACCACTATCAGAGCAACCTGGGCTCTCATAACGCCTTTGCAGTGCCACAGACTGATCATGCCACATTGCTGCAGTAATTCAGGCAAAAGGAGCCCCAACTAAGAAATGAGTGCTCATACTTTTCATGTTCATACTTTTCAGTTGGCCAAGATTTCTAAAAATCCCTTCTTTGTATTGGTCTTACGTAATATTCTAATTTTCTGAGACACTAAATTTGGGATTTTACTTAGTTGTCAGTTATAATCATCAAAATTTAAATTAAAAATATCAGTCTGTGAATTAATATAACAAGTTTTACCTTTTGAATGGAATTAGTGAAATAAATCAACCTTTTGATGATATTCTAATTGTATGACCAGCACCTGTACAAATTGATGTGATCATGTGACACTAAAGACTGGAGTATCACACGAAATCACATTTTAAAATAAATTCAAAGAGAAAATAGTTATTTAAAAATGTGTACGTTTTTACTCTGTCTGACCAAATTATTGCAGCCTTGATGAGCATAAAACTTTTCAATATTCTTACCAACATTTTAACGGCAGTTTATTTTTAAATGACTGTTACAAGGCTGACATTTCAGACCAAATTGCTTATAGCATTAGCAGACGTTTAACTAGTCTGTTCTAAATGCTTCTGTCTCTCACCTTTGTTCTCACAGTTGATCATGGGTTAGAGTTACTGCAATGGGAAAGGTGTGTTATGGCGAGTGCTCAACCTAAACAGCACACATTACTAGCCGTTGTATGCCAGCATAGCACATTTTTCACAGCTTGCGTATCAAGGGCCTTTTAAGCTGTCAGAGCACTTTTTCTGTCCAGCAGCACAAATCTGCAGAAAGGCTGAATTCTAACCTCAGTTTGACATGTCTAGTGTGCTAAAAGAGATTTAAACAAGCCCTATTGGCCCTATGGCCTCTCTCTCTAGCGCACAAAGGCGCAGACTTCTCGAGCAACCAAATATACCTGCCTTCTTCCTTCCTCCAGATATTTTCTCATCAAATGCCTATTTGGTAGCATGGATTACTCAGTTCCTCTCAGGTGTGTGTATGTGGTCACACACTCGCAAGCAGTTGGGTGTGTGTGCATCCTTTTGAAGTGTCATGTCTTTTTGCGAAAGATTTGTGAGAGGAGGTGAAGATATTTAGCAGGGTCATATGTAAAGGGGAATGGTGCTCCAGAGAGACACTTGGCAGGCAATTGTAAGTCAATGGGCCATGGCAAGACATTGCAGAAATTCACAGACTTGGCTACACACACACACACACACACACACACACACACACACACACACACACACACACACAATCTTCATTACAATATCTAAAAAAGGCACAGAAAATCTGAGATACACAATATGGTGTATGGTCAAAGGTATGTGAACACCTTATTCTAATTACCGAGTTTGGCTAGTTCAGATATAAGGTGCAAAAATCAGGCATACAGCCATACAGTCTCCTTAAACAAACATTTATAGTAGAATGGGGGACTTTACTTCTCTTCTGTGAATGAAACCAGGTCCTTAAAGAAATGCTTTACTGGGTCTGGTGTGGAGACCACATCTAAACCTCACTGAACACTTTTGCAATGAATTGGAGCGGTCAACTGTGAGCCAGACCCCATCAACAAACATCAATGCCTGACCTCAGTGATGCTCTTGTGTCTGAAAAGAAGTAAATGCCAAGCCATGTGAAACTGGAGGCTGTTATAGCAGCAAATGGATGACCAACTTTCCTCTTCATGCCCATGGTTTTGACATGAAATATTCAAGAAGCATGGGTGTGTTCAGGTTTACACATTCTTTTGAATATATTGCAATATATTAAAATTCCCATATCAGCCAATGGTTTTCAGCTCAAGAGTGTTTAATGTTACAAACATAAATTATACTAAAGGAAATGAATGATCAATTAAAGCATTACAAGTGCTAGAACTTTAATAATCCATATACTCCCTGAACTGAAGCATGGGGCTGTTATTGGTTAAACTGTACTTTACTGTACAGTTTTATTATACATAAAATGGAATGGATTGCAATTGAACAATGGTACAATATTTCTTGTTCGAATTCAGATTAAGATTAAATGCAGCTGGCAATACTTGGAGTAAATTTAGCTCTCTTAAACCCTAATGTTCAAAATACTTAAATACCCTCTTGGGACTTCTCAGTAGTTTTAAGTGCACTGCAGAGGGCCCCATTTGAGCCTTTGCGATCAGTAGATGTTAAGTTCTTGTCAATGAAGACAGCGCTCCTGACCGCACTGGCCTCCATCAAGAGGGTAGGGGACCTGCAGGCATTTTCGGTTGACGAAGCGCGCCTGGAATTCGGGCCGGGCGACTCTCACGTCATCCTGAGACCCCAGCCTGGATATGTGCCCAAGGTTCCCACCACTCTGTTCAGAGACCAGGTGGTCAACCTGCAAGCGCTGCCCTTGGAGGAGGCAGACCCAGCCTTGGCACTGCTCTGTCCAGTACGCGCCCTCCGCGCTTACGTAGACAGGACGCAGTGTTTCAGGACCTCAGACCAGCTCTTTGTCTGTTATGGTGGGAAGCTGAAAGGGAAGGCTCTCTCAAAGCAAAGGTTATCTCACTGGATAGTGGACACCATTGTTTTTGCATACCAGCAGCAGGGACGCCCATGCCCCCTTGGGGTCAGGGCACACGCCACTCGGAGCGTGGCCTCCTCTTGGGCTTTAGCGCATGGCGCTCCGCTAACAGACATCTGCAGAGCTGCAGGCTGGGCGACACCAAACACATTCGCCAGATTTTACAATCTCTGAGTGGAGCCTGTATCCAACTATGTACTCGCCTCTACTAGTGGCCGGTAATGGATTGGCTCAGGTGTCCTCGCTTGCTCGCCATTCCACTCCACGGACTGGATACGTGCGATATTCTTCTCAGGTGAGCTTCTCCGAAAGCCCTGAGCTCCTCCAGCACTGGCGACGCCGACGCCAGTAAGTCTGCCCTTAGCCCAGACACTCGTGTCCGGCCAGGTGCCCCATGTGCATGGTTCACCTCTGGTGACCCCCACATGTGTATTTCCACCGTAAGCCTCCCTGAGCGGGTGTCTTCCCTTGGCAAGTTTGCCACCTCCTGGGGTTAAAAATCCACCTGCGGCTGGTACCCCAGTGATCTTCTGTATGCAGCCCTTAGCGGGTCATATGTGTATTCTTAAGTCCTCCCTACAGGTAGGCACTATGGCGCATATCTCCAGCTGGAATATGCCTCCCAGTGTACCTTGGTATTCCTGCGTTAAGTGGAGGCCTTTGACCGTCCTATCTTGCATCAGGGCACTCAGGCTTGCACAGAGCACAGGAAGACAGCTGAGTGGCGTGATTACATTGGGACCCCCATTCGTCATTCACTGACGTTACGTCAGAGTGACTGAACGAAAGGGAACATCTCAGTTACGTATGTAACCCTCGTTCCCTGAGGAGGGAACGGAGACGTAACATCCCGCTGCCACATCCGCTGTACCGCTGGAACGGCCGAGAGTTCAGTCTTGGCTCCTCAGCAGGTAAACATAATGCGATCATGCCAGCAACTTCCTTATATACCCATGTGGGTAGGCGGAGTTACGCATGCAAATCTCGCATGCCCATGGCATTGGCATTGCCATTGGGCGTTTTCTAAGATCTCGAAGATAATTGGCTTCTAGGTGAAACCCCCATTCGTCAGTCACTGACGGTACGTCAGAGACGTTTCTGTTCCTCTCAATTCCGATTTCGTTTGAACTCCTAGCTGGCCGATTTAGTCCAAGATTAACACGACAATCCCCCTTTTCACATTTGACACGGTGGCATCGAGTCTTAAAACGCGAAAGGCGAAGCTTGAATTAACGGGTATGTCCCTCTTAAAAGAAGCTTTAAAGTTAGGAACAATTAACATGCATGAGTACTACAAACTCAAAAAACTGTAAAAACTGTAACTGATTACCTCACACTTTTTGAGTTAGTCCAACTTATTTGTGTTTACAGTGCGTTAATTGTGCATATAAAATAAATAATGCTAAATATATTGGCCAGTTATGTTTTAATATGACCTTTTATAAAATACACTTAACTGAACTTGACACACAATGTGGTTGAGTAAATCAAACTGAACTAAAAATTACAATCATAATTTAATTACAGAAGCCTTCATAAGCACTGTACATTATTTTAGCCTTGTATTCCAGCAAAAATATAGTATCATCCTTAGAATTACCTTTTCTAAAAAAAAATGTACAGGCTTAACCTTTCAGAAAAAGACCCTACACCGCACAACTAACATAATTTCCCAAAAGTGCACACCATCCTGATCATGTCCTCGTTTTCATATGTAAATTTGACACTAAAAAGCTGACAGCCAACACAGTGTTTTAAGCTCAAATCTTAATGTCCTTTAAGTAACTCCCAGACCACAGAACAAGAATACTAATTTTATGACTTGGAAATTCATTGGGGTTATTTCATCCATGATCCCAAACTCCCAGCCCAGGGATCGGCTGTTGGGAATAAAATGAGGCCTACCTCAGCCACCACCACTGCATCACTCCCGCAGGCGCAAAAGGCAAAAATTGGAGGCTTAAAAATTGTACCTGTCATTCTCACACATGTAGAACACCTCTTTTTTGGCATTTCAATTAAGCTGGAGATGGGGAATCTCACCTAAGCTGTCGGTGTGATCGTCGCTTGGTCTCCGGGAGGATTTCAGCACTATCGCTCAGTAGTTGGACATTCCTCGCAGACTTCATTATTGAACTGCTGCTCTGTGGCTTACAGTCAGAGCATATACATAATGACAACCCACAGCTGAATCTTGCCCTCTATAGAGATGGTATTAAAATGTCATATCTGTTTGATGAAATAATGACAACATCATATTTTAATGCTTGTTGCACTGATAGAGTTGGCTTCATTCCCTATGCAGCTGTGAGACTAAAGTGAAACACTGTGCTATATTTTAATAATGTAATGTAGTCAGTATCTTCTGTACACAAATACATTTTGAGAGGTTTTTATTCAAACAAGTACATGCATTTAATATACAGATAAATACAGAAGAATAGCAGTGTAAAGACATCTATTGCCTCTATTGCTCTATCACAATTATGCATTAAATACCAAAGACACATTATAATAATGCAAGTTCCATTTTTATGTGCATCATGTAAATTTTGTCCCTCTAAGCGGTTCAAAAAAGACAAAACTGCATAATTTTTTTGTGGAAGAACATTGTTTTGATTGTGCTTTGTGATGGTGTGGATGAATATGGTTATCCTAGTGCGGTATAAAAAAATAATAATTCAGGTCTCTAATTGAAATTTTCTAGTGACTGATCACATCTAAATTTTTCAGTTGGCCAAATTGATTTTCTGTTAATTAAATTGTATCAATTCACAGAAATTAAATTTGGCCAACTAAAAAAATTAGATGCGATCAGTCACTAGAACATTTGCAATTGGAGACTTTTTTTTTTTTTTTTTTTTTTTTACAGTGAAGACATTACTGTAGCTATTCCGCAATATGTACAATAACCCAGTAGACATGGTACTTCCATGAAAATAAATCCCTGCATAGCACTACAACAACAATAATGAAAGAAAAAACATCGCCATGTCGCTTTTACAACATTTCAAAATCAGTTCTTGCCATCTCCAAGAAGCCAAGCCCATGTTGATTCTCATTTTATTATGAGCTCAGTCGCATTCTTTTTTTCTTTTCTTTTTTTGTCAGCAGACTGACTGTCACGCTTGGGTCCAAGGAAGAAAACGAGGATCAGGTAAAGGTAAATACAAGGTTTATTTACAAAGAAGAAGGCAAGGTGCGAAACAGTGTGCACTTAAGCACAGACAATACCAGACACTGGACAGAAAACAGGCAGGAACTAAATACATAGATGAATTCATTCAAATGACAAACAGCTGATGAATGTGTCCATGGTGACTGACTGTGGCGGGAAAGCAGAACAAAAGGAAGACATGTGACTAATGATAACAGGCATAATGTCCAAGAAGATGAAACCAAACTGAACATGATTGTGACACTGATATTTAGCAGCTCCCTATCAACCTTTCTCACTCATTGTGAGAACTAACCTATGCCACTCCCACACCATACATGCGCCAGTAGTAGCCAGAGCAACTTTTCCAGAGATGGACTTATTATTGGGAGATATGACCACTGGAAAAAAAACCATAACGGCTTACTTGGATCACGTGTGCCTTGTTGACCAATCACATTACAGCCTTGATGTCAATGAGTTGTGCGACTGTCAATCACTATTTGTGGATTGAATCATACCTGTCATGCAATTGTTCATGTTATTTATCTTATAAAACGGTATTTTTTTGGCGTGAACGCTAAAACTAGATCAATCAAAAACAAATGTTTAAGAGGCAAAATATTTTTATGGGCTGTCAATTAATTAAATGATAAGCTATGTCCTCACAAAAGTGGTTTATTTCACACAAAAGTGAAAATTGGAAAGAACTTCCCAATTTTCAAGGACTTTGCAAGACGGCAAGCCATTCTAAGGTGATCCCTGCAACATCCGGTTGTCCAGATGAAGGCCAAAGGGATGACCCTTTCAGCTACTGCAAGAGAAGTTGGTCATTCCAAATCTCAACCCATTCTCACTTCTAAGGGGTCAAAATCCAAAGCATGGTCAAGTGCCTTCCGCGTCTCAATGAAGACACCCTAGCCGTCATTTTTCGATGCGATGAGTGCTCCATTCATTTCAATGAGAAACCTTTGGCGTCATACACAGACGCATTTAATACTTTGCATTTATAAAAGCAGACATGATTTTATTAATATTTAAAGGCCACTTTAATATTTTGGATCAACCTCCTAAAACCTACACCTACCCACTTCTCAACAATATAAAACACATAACAGGCAAATAAAAGTACAGGTCACAGGTATTTATTGCAAAAACTGACCAAAAAAAGTATAAAACTATTAACTCATGTTGCATTCCAAGTCTTCTGAAGTCATACAATGTCTTCACGTAAAGAACAGAGTTGATCTTAATGGTTAAATCATTGAAATGATGATCCCGCTGCTCCATAAATGTACTCATTCTTATCTCATTCAAATGATACACACGATTCTTGAGCATGACGCACTCAGTCACAAGACACACGAGAGCCAATGACATTTTACAATGAAAGCTGACGTCATGGTGCAGTTGGTCATGAGACATACGAAAGCCAATGCAATTTGAGCGATATATGAATGAGTTCGTTCACGGGGCAGCGGGATCATCATTTCAGCAATTAAAACATCAAGATCAACTCTGTTCTTCACATGAAGACATCGTATGACTTCAGAAGACTTGGAATGCAACATGAGTTAATACTTTTATACAGTTTTGGTCAGTTTTTGCAATAAATACTTGTGACTGTACATTTATTTGCCTGTTAGGCCTATGTGTTTTATATAGTTAAGATGTGGGTAGGTTTAGGGTAGGAGTTGGGTTAGTTGCTCCAAAATATAAAAGTAGCCTTTAAATATTAATAAAATCATGTCTGCTTTTACAAACACAAAGAATTAAATGCGTCTCTGTATGACTCCAAAGGTTTCTCATTGAAATGAATGGAGCACCCAGCGCGTCGAAAAATGACGCTTAGGGGCACCTTTAGCGTCTTTATTGTGACGCTGAAGGCACTTGACCATGCTTCGGATTTTGACGCCTCGGGAGTGAGAACGGGTTGCAAATGACGTAACGGGCGGCAATATTTGAAATTAGATATGCATGATCTTCTGCGGATGGAGACGCTGATCGCTTTTGGTCTTTTGGTCTTTTGATCTTAAAACTTGTCTAAATAGCGTAAATAAAATAAATGTAAATCAAATTATGCTTGCTGATTAAATTGAGAATCAAACTCCAACATGTCCTAATGGCAAAATCATAAACCAATAAAATTTCATCATGACGATAATATTGCCATACCCAGTGCGTCTGTGTATGACACTAAAGGTTTCTCATCGAAATGAATTGAGCAGCGCGTTGTGCTTCACATGCTTCGGATTTTGACACCTTGGGAGTGAGAATGGGTTGCAAATCAGTCATTTCTAGGATATTGAAGCTTTACAAAGACACTCATTCATTCAAGTCACCCAAAAAGGCTGGTCGTCCACGTAAGACCAATGCAAAAGAGGACAGGACAATGCTGAGACTTTCAATGGGAAATCGGTTCAACACTGCAGCTGGAATTGCTCTCCAGTTCAGAGCTGCACAGTAAGGATCTTTCTCGGCATAGTGTCTCGTTGTTTAAAGGGTTACTTCACCGCTTTTTCATATTAAACTATGTTATTCCCTTAACTAAAACGAGTTGATACATACCTCTCTCGTCTCAGTGCGTGCACTTAATCTCTCTGACGGGCAGTGACGATCTGATAGCATTTAGCTTAGCTCCCTAAGCCCAGTTCATTCACTATGGAACCAAACAGAGATCAAGTTAGAAGTACCAAACACCTCCACGTTTCCCCTATTTAAATACACTTACACGAGTAGTTGAACGATCAAGTATGGTGACAAAATAAAACGTGGCACGTTTCTAATCGGATTAAAAAGGAGAACTATAATGTATGGCGGAATAGCACTTCTGAGAGTACTTCGGCTCGGCGCAGTAAAAAGTCCCGCCTGAAACATCTTTCCTCACACCTCCCCCTCACTCTCTCATTTCTGTCAATAGGGAGATGTGAGGGAAGATGTTTTGGCATACAGCTAAATGGCAGGGTGAATGCAAATGTTTATCAGAACCTCCGTCGGCAACGTACAGTTCCTTCACTGCGAGCATCTCCCAACACAATGCCCCCTGTCACACTGCAAAACGGGTAAAGCAGTTCCTTGAATCTGAGAACATTGAAATAACGAAATGCCCAGCCCAGAGTCCTGATATAAAACCCGACTGAAAATAAATTGAAAGTCCTTGGCGACAAACGTATGATTAAGAAACCCACTACAGTTACAGAACTGGAAGAGACTGGAAAGAAGTGTGGATCAAGATCACACAAGAGCAGTATGAGAATCAGTGTAACAGTACACAAATCTGACAGTTCGGTACATAGCTGCTGCTATTTAGGGTTGTGACATTCCTCCATGTTAAAAAATTCTGAGATTGTGAGAAAAGAGATTTTGTGAAAATTGTGAATTTGTGCTGGGCAAACTCCATATGCCTCCAAAAATGATAGGTAGTTTAGTGAGATTATGATTACTATTTCAATACAATGTCTGGATATTTGCCAGTTTAGAGTAACAGATTTTAAAATTAATAAGAAATTTAAATCTGAAGTGAACAAAAAACTGTTCAGACATCTGAACTTTTAGCATTATGAGAGAATAATTATCATTTTAAAATTAAGCCAAAGCGATTGCGAAACTGTAGTTAGTTTACAGTAACTGTAAATGTTTAAGTAAAGCGTTAACTGAACTAAAGGGTGCATATTAGTATTTTATTGTAAAAGGGACAGATTACTAAGGGTCTTTTTTTAATCTACCCTCATGTTGTATTCTGAAGAATATTTTTACACATATAAATACAGTCAATAGGGTCCAGACAAACACTGGTCCACCAACATTTATTGTATGGACAAAAATACCCTTTTACCCTTTAGAGTCAAATTTTGGTACAAAAGTGTACCTTTGAGTATGCCTCCTTAGTGACAAGCTGAAGGTCACATTTTTGCACATTTGTCTTCCTTACAGTGTACCTTACCAAGCTTCCATAAGTATCTTTAGTAGTATCAAACATCCGTGTGTTTCCAATTCCTTTGGGCTTCTGGTCCTACCAGTGGTGAGCGAATTTGCTTTCCGGTTCAACCTGATGAGACATTTGAATGCGTGGGAGTGCAGAAAGTGTAGATGTATCTGTCAGGCCTGGAGCAGCTGTAATGTAATGTTAATGTTAGAAGAAAACTGTGCAGCCATCAGTCAAACCCTGGTAACATCATAATTTCAGCCCAACAGACGGCACAGTTTCATGCCAAATCTGAAGGAACAGACACACAGAAGTTCTCCTGCCCCTTTCTCACTCACTTCACCTGCCATCTTCTTTGTAATCACGTCTCGATTTGGTTGTTTCCATCATTTGGTCCTTGGTGCATGTAATCACAACAAAAAGCCAGGCTCTGGTGAATAGAAACATATTGTGCATACATGGACTGATCTCAAAGCAAATAGGCAAATCACAATCCATCAATTTTTTTACATCCCAACTCTTCCCTGAGCCTTTCTTTTTTTCATATCACATTGTTGCATGTTCTTCTGCAATTGTCGAGAGAGAGAAAGAGAGAGAGAGAGAGAGAGAGAGAGAGAGAGAGAGAGAGAGAGAGAGAGAGAGAGAATGATGAAGCAGCAGCAAATAAAAGTGATCTATCTTTATTTCCTGAGGCAAAAGGGATGTCTTACAAACTATTTCAGAATAAAATGATTAATCAAACAGGATTTAGAGGAACCCACAGGGAGGGCACGACATATCCCACTCTCCTTCTGTCAAATCCAATCAGCGACTTCCTTTTTTCTCATCTGCTGCTGTCCCCCCATTTAAAAACATCTCCAGAAACCTTCTACTCCAAACGGATGGGGGGAGATGAGAGCTCGTTATGGTTTTCGAGGCAGACGGAGATGTTTCAGTATCTTTATGTGACATATTTGTGCCAAAGTACAGCTTATCTCCTCTCGCCCTAGAGAGATAAGCTGTATGTACATGAGGCACGTCTTCAGTCGGTCTTCTGACACTCTGCCATCATTGAGATGAGCTCATTTGAGTCGGCAGATAAGACTACAGCACTCTTCTAAAAGAAGCCTGTACTGCTGTTGGCATGTTTTTCTCAAGACGTTTCTTTCATGTGTTAAGACAAACAGCGAGGTTCAACAGTCAGAAACTACACTGATTATCAGGTTTTAAAATTAATCTAAAACTGGACATTAAACGTACGTAGGCTATACTAGGCCTACGCCATAAAGTGCATCATGTGCACGCGAAAAACCGCGTACCATATGCACTCAAAAACTTATTTGCACACTCGTACTATTTATAAGTGCCAAAAAAAAGTGCCATTTATTTTTTTCTACAATATTCTATAAAAAAGTATTTTTTTCCATGCCTTTGGGGTGGATATTTTTATATTTTCAACATTGATTTAAGAGCTTCTCCAGTATTTGGTTTTCCGTTCAGAAACACTTGGCCAGAGGCTTTTTGTTGTTGTTGTTGTTGTTCTTTGTGTGTGGGGGGTGGGGCTGATGGTGTTGTTGTTTGGTGTTCTACTGTTCCATGTTGAGAAGCTTCTGAGTGCTTCCCCTTTAGCACACACATTCATTTAAGTTGCATCTGTTCCAAAAAGAATTGAGCGCGCCTGACCTAACCTCCCTGATTCGTGTAATCTTGTGCGTGGGTGCTCTTTGATGCCATCAAAGTAACAGCCTCAAAATAAACAGACAATAATAAAAAATAATAATGTGAAAAAATAACAACTGCACTCTTGATGTGCATTCTTTATAACTTGCGGTCAGGTTAAACCCACCCTGCCATGAAACAGGCAGTGAATATCAACTCATATCTATTGTACTCTCTCCTCCAGAAAGAAAGAAAGAAAGAAAGAAAGAAAGAAAGAAAGAAAGAAAGAAAGAAAGAAAGAAAGAAAGAAAGAAAGAAAGAAAGAAAGAAAGAAAGAAAGAAAGAAAGAAAGAAAGAAAGAAAGAAAGAAAGAAAGAAAGAAAGAAAGAAAGAAAGAAAGAAAGAAAGAAAAAAGAAAGAAAAAATAACCACAGCTGAAAGCTTTATGATTATCATCAGGTATGGATTGATTTAAATTGCAAAATAATTACAAAAAATATGATTGCATATATTCAGCTTACCACACTTATCAACCACTGGGTGGTCCTTTTTTATTATAGTTCCAAAACACACCGGGGGAGTTTTGTGTAATTTGTGAATTTATAAATTGGAGGCGTATGATATTCGCCCATGTTTTGTTATTGTTTTAACATACAGCACATTTAAGATGCAATAGTGCCACCTACATGTAGAGGACAGTCAGCACAGCACAGCACAACACGACAGGTAATAAAAGGCAGTATTTTAATTTTCAAGGTGTAACATAAGTTTTGTTTTACGGAGGAATATGATTGCCACAAACCAATGTATTAATTCAAAAATTTAATACAAAAATATAATTGTTTATAGTCAAACATGTATCTAAACTGCATTTATTAATTTATTATTTTGCTGTTACATTTAACTACCTATATTTTCTAAATATTTAATAAATACTTTAAAATAATTTTTTGAAAACATTAGATGTTTATTTGTTCACTGCAAAATGTGTCACTTGTTCAATCAATAAAATGCACATTTGTTCCCTCAGCGTTAAGATATAGCCTGTTTTTAGTACCTTTCATATCTTCCTCTCTTTTTATCATGAACATCACAATAATTTTAATTTGCCAGTTGATGGCAATATTAGGTGGCTGAGATGGTCATCTTTTCCTTGAATACAAAATGTACATTTGTGCAGGATATGAGATAAGTATTTTGTAAAATGAAAACTGTAAAAGAAATCTGAAATTACCTTGAATATGGATAAATGAATGGCTATTATGACGATGTATGAAGTTGAGGAGGTGTCGGCACATTCTACATTCTCTCAAGTCTATAAAAAAAGGCTTAATTTGGAAAAGTTTAAGAATGGCTAGAACATGGAGCAACATTTGTAGCCTATGTATATAGGGGCAGCGCGTGTCATAAATACGCCATAAAGTGCGTATCATATGCACGCGAAAAACAGCGTATCATATGCACGCCAAAATGAGTTTTGGCGTATACATTCCACGACATTGCACACTCGTACTATTTATACGCATTTATGTGTGATCGGGTTGAGTGGGGTAAGATGAGCCATTTTAAACTTATGTGGTCTTCAAGTTAAGCTAAAATAAGGCAGAAGTACAATGAAAGTATCTAAAGTAATTTTTTAATTTAAATGATCAGAATACATCTATGACAAAGGGTTCAAAAAATATGGCTTCTTATAAAAAAAAGTGTTCCTGTGGCTCAGTTTACCTCAGGTTAGGGGTAAGTTGATCCAAGTCAGTGGGTGAGTTGCATCATTTGGGTGTAAACAGACCACCTGAATCTGAATCAAACCTATGTTAAATTGTAAAGATAATGTAACATCTTATAAGCACATTTTCTTTTACAAATAGTCATATTTCTTTTCTTGTTGTAATCTTCCCCAAAACAGCCTAAACAGTAGCCTGACAAGCCAGACCCACATCAAGATGTTTGGTCTGGAAACTCACCATAGACAGGGCTCAATCCGAGGGGCGGATAAACGGTTGTCTTTCAAACTCCCTCTGCACGCGATAGGATAGCGCTACACCAACCAGAGCAACGAAGGTGAAACAGAGCTCGTTAAACATTCGCCGGTCAGCAAAACTCCGAACACATCTTCCATTTTTAAGAATGACTTCAGTGCCGTTCTTTGTTCTTTTCTCAGAGAAAAGCTTAACTCCAAGTCTTCCAGAGTCGCGGTCAAAGCTGTTTTGAAAGACCGCCGTTCGCCAGTTTCTGTGTTTACTAGAAGCACACAAACGCAACTCGGCCGTTGTCATTATGTCCCCGCCCACCGATTTATACACGATGTGATTGGCCCGACAAGAGTTTGGCGTTAACAGCTCAGAAGTGTATTGAGAGTTGCTAAATGACACTCGCAGGCAGATTAGATTTGCTGCCGCTAGGGTGCGTCTAGATTTCTAGCTACCTAAACAGAGTTTGTTGTTTAAAATTAAATAAAAATGTAATAAAATGAAACTCAAACAAAAATCAATCGTATGTCTTTGTTTTTTACTCATAGTGGCTCTCATAAAAAAAAAAAAAACATTGACATGCATTATACGAGCAACGGTTGGAGTTAAAAATCTTCAATTTTGTTCTACTGAAGAAACATACACACGTACATTTTGGATCCCCTGGGGGAAAGCAGATAAACATCACATTTTCATTTTTGGGTGAACTATCCCTTAAAAATGCTGGTTCAATTTACACCACAGCATTTGGCTTAGCCCATATAGCTGCCGTTGATGAATGACAGTAACGTTTATACCGGACTTTCAAACTGTCTAAATATGTCAATTTCTATACAATAAGGAGTATTAACTATATAGTTGCTAGACTGCAACAGTTGCTAGACTGGTTCCTCTAACAATTCTGAAGGATGCAGCCTCTGAATTGGGACGCAGCTATAGAGTGGTGCAGGATGAAATATATCTTAGCACTTCCGGTTCCATCATTTTGGTAAAAATTCTGAAATAAGGTCTGTGGTGTACACAAGCTCAAGATATTTCAACATTTTATTGTATGACATAAAACACACTCTGGAATATCAGCCTGGATGCCAGCCGAACTTAGCCCCGCCCACACATTTTTTAGGTCGGGCAGTTCGGTCTGGCCTTGCTCCATAGAGGAGTAATTATCTCCGAACACAAAGAAATCATCAGGACGGGCTTTAGATGATGACGGACAGATGATCAACAGTAACGTAATCATGCACGTCATCAAAGGGGCTTGGATTATATTTTTTCGAATCCTAAACGAAGAGCTTGTTTGTATGCATTCACCTTCGCAATTTCTCTCAGAAATGATGATCATGTTGGGTAAGTACTCTGTGTATCATTAAATTATTTTATTTTTTTACAACACCGGCTAAGATCGTGTATTCCAGCCTGATTCCAGCGCGTGTGCATACAGGGTTGGCAAGTTTTTGCAACAAAACCCTAAACTTAGGGTGCGTTCACACTTGTCATGTTTGGTTCGATTAAAACGAACCCTGGTGCGGTTGCTCGGTTAGTGCGGTTCATTTGAACATATGTGAACGCTGCCATCGGAACCCTGGTGCGCACCAAACAAGCGGACCGAGGCCGCTAAAAAGATGGGTCTCGGTCCGCTTCCAAAAAAAATCTGGTGCGGTTCGATTGATATATGAACGCAACACGGACCAAAGACATGTAAACGAACCAAAAACCGGACGTATAATGTCACAAGATGCGACGCATAATGCAGCTGATTTGACGACGCGGAAAGAACGGTGTATCCAAAATGAGTAACTTTAACGTTAGAGGACAAACGTGGAGCAACGAGGAAGTGCCTAATCAATATTTGGTCGGACGAGCATGTTTCGAAAATGCTAGAAAAAACACACAAAAAGCATACCTTCTTCTCATCAAAGTTCCTGTGTTGCCCATTATTAGCAGGTACAGACGACAGAACGGCCGTCTCTGTTCTGCACAACGGTGGAAATCCTGCTGCTGTTTTGAATGTTTTGAACATTTTATGAGCTCTTCATGAGTTCTCAGCGGGTAAAAATAATGCCACATGTACACACATAAAATGATCGCGTTTAATCCGCACACAGCGTTGTTTTGAGCATTTCATGAGTTCTCTGGTAAAAAATAATGCCATATGTACACGCATAAAATGATCGCGTTTAATCCAGCACACAGCATTGTTTTAAATGTTTTGAACATTTCATGAGCTCTTCATGAGTTCTCTGGTAAAAAATAATGCCATATGTACATGCATAAAATGCCTGCGCGTGTAATCCGCACACAGCATTGTTTTGAATGATCGGTAAGCGAGCTCCTACGTCATATAAGCCGACCAATCAGGTTGTTACCGTCTCCCTATGCCTTTGGAAAACAACCCGCGGGGGGGAAAACGCGGACTTGGCAACAACGTGCAGTTAAACTCTGTTGACATTTGGCAATGCACCGCTTCGTTGCTCTGATTGGTTGTAGGTCTATCCAATTGATGTCTTTCCTGGTTCGGTTGAAACACACCCCATAATCACAGTCCAATGGAGCTAGCCTGAGTGGTCATACTCAATTATAGTCAGAATATGAGTCTGATACTGCTCCATTGGGCTGTGATTATGGGGCGTGTTTAATAAAAATATAATCCAAGCCCCTTTGATGACGTGCATGATTACGATACTGTTGATCATCTGTCCATCATCGTCTAAAGCCCGTCCTGATGATTTTATTGGTCCGAACAGTTTATGTTCGGAGATAATTACTCCTCTATGGAGCAAGGCCAGACCCGAACTGCCCGACCTAAAACATTTGTGGGCGGGGCTAAATTCGGCTGGATTCCAGGCTACACAAATGTATTTACATGTGGATTTATGTTTTGAATCTTTCTTAACAGATGACAGCTTTACAGCTAGTTCCAGCTTTGGAAGCACACTTTGTCCCCTCAGGATTAATCCTCACTAAAAACTTGTTGAGCGAATCAGACAACAGCCATTTCAGAAATGGAGTAACAAATCAAACAGTTCAGAAAAAACATACTACGAAACAATATAAATAAAAAATAAAATGCACAACTGTGGCAAACTCATTTTACATTATTGCACATGTACCTTTCAATGAGTTCTAATGTGGCACTGGCTGACTCTTATTGGTATTCAATGTTAAATACATAGAAGACACTGAAAAACACATGCAGTGCCACTGAGAAATCCAACTGCTCATCAATGCAATGTGTGTCACTTTCATCCACTTAGATGAATTTAGAAGGCTCTCTCGTGAAATTTGTTCTCACCATAAAAACTACCAGAACACATTAATTATTTACCATATATTTTATACTTACCAAGCAAGATGAGCCTTGGTGTAGATCATTTTCCATTCCGGTTGAAGTTTTCTTAGGGAAAATTTCTTTCCAATGTTGGTGTTGTTTTGTATAAAAAAGCTAGTTGGTGAAAAGGCAAATTGCAAAGTTTGCATCTGTACCCTGTGGCAAATCCTGACTAACTAAGAAAAACGAAAGCAATGATAAAACAAGTTGTTAATCTTCATTGAACAAGAGTTCAATTGCTGATAAATGCAGTTACTCCAGGAAAAAAAATTCTACACAAAGGGATATTACTTAGTGAGGAGTTGCGAGGAGAGGAAAAAAAAACTTGCTAATCAGGAAGCTATTTCAACCCATGCAAACCATCTAACTTTACATTATGTATTTTAAAAACACAGATATCTGAATTGTTTACTTGTAGCTGTGCGATTCGTTTTCAGTCTAAAACATATAAATCTACTGTTGGAGTTCTCAACACAGCACATAGCAGTAGCAAACAAACTCCAAATGGGTGACACCTGCTCGTTTAGGCTCAAACATCCAGCCCTTGTGTGTGTATTTGTGTGCTCAGCTCACATGCATGCGTATGTGTGTGTTAATGCATTAATCCTTGTTTTCTGACTGAAGTTGTAAACATTTTGAAATAAACGGTGACGTAATGCATCATGGGAATGTAGACCAGTAATTTACCAGTAAATGTTACAGTTATTTCCCTTCATGGGCGCTGAAAGTAATGTACTGTAGTTTATTATTAGTGCAGCAAAACCTCACCTCATATTACAGTAAAATACCTTCCAATGATATTAAAGCGAAATACTGGCGATTTTACAGTTATTTACCCAGAAATCTACAGCAAGTTTTAACAGTGCAGGTTTGCACACACTGAAGGAGGGATTTTGGCCCACTCCTCCACACAGATCTTCTCTAGATCAGTCAGGTTTCTGGCCTGTCGCTGAGAAACACAGAGTTTGAGCTCCCTTCAAAGATTATCTATTGGGTTTAGGTCTGGAGACTGGCTAGGCCACACCAGAACCTTGATATGCTTCTTACAGAGCCACTCCTCAGGTATCCTGGCTGTGTGCTTTGGGTCATTGTCATATTGGAAGACCCAGCCTCAACCCATCTTCAATGCTCTAACTGAGGGAAGGACGTTGTTCCCCAAAATTTTGCAATACATACCCCGGTCATCCTCTCCTTAATACAGTGCAGTCGCCCTGTCCCATGTGCAGAAAAACACCCCCAAGGCATGATGCTACCATCCCCTTGCTTCACAGTAGGGATGGTGTTCTTGGGATGGTGCTCATCATTCTTCTTCCTCCAAAAACGTTTATTGGAATTATGACCAAAAAGTTCTATTTTGTTCTCATCTGACTACATGACTTTCTCCCATGACTCCTCTGGATCATTCAAATTGTCATTGGCAAACTTAAGACGGGCCTGGACATGTGCTGGTTTAAGCAGGGGAACCTTCTGTACCATGCATGATTTCAAACAATGACGTCTTAGTGTATTACAAACAGTAACCTTGGAAATGGTGGTCCCAGCTCTTATCAGGTCATTGACCAGCTCCTCCTGTGTAGTTCTGGGCTGATTTCTCACCTTTCTTAGGATCATTGAGACCCCACGAGGTGAGATCTTGCATGGAGCCCCAGTCCGAGGGAGATTGACAGTCATGTTTAGCTTCTTCCATTTTCTAATGATTGCTCCAACAGTGGACCTTTTTTCTAGCCTAGAAATCTAGACACACCCTAGCGGCAGCAAATCTAATCTGCCGCAAGTGTCATCTAGCAACTCTCAAACACTTCTGAGCTGTAAACGCCAAACTCTGGTCAGGCCAATCACATCGCGTACAGAGTCGGTTGGCGGGGCTTAACATAATGACGGCCAGGTTGCGCTTGTGTGCTATTAGTAAATGCAGAAGCTGGCGAACGGCGGCCTTTCGAATCAGCTTTGACCGCGACTCTGGAAGACTTGAAGTTAAGCTTTTCTGGAAGACTCTGGAAGACTTGGAGTTAAGCTTTTCTCTTAGAAAAGAACAACAGTTGCCACGACTGATTACGTTTCTGATTATACACTCACCTAAAGGATAATTAGGAACAACTGTTCAATTTCTCATTAATGCAATTACGTAATCAACCAATCACATGGCAGTTGCTTCAATGAATTTAGGGGTGTGGTTCTGGTCAAGACAATCTCTTGAACTCCAAACTCAGTCAGAATGGGAAGTCAGAATGGGAAAGAAAGGTGATTTAAGCAATTTTGAGCGCAGTATGGTTGTTGGTGCCAGACGGGCCGGTCTGAGTAAAATCTGCTCAGTTACTGGGATTTTCACACACAACCATTTCTAGGGTTTACAAAGAATGCTGTGATAAGGGGGAAACATCCAGTATGCAGCAGTCCTGTGGGCGCAAATGCCTTGTTGATGCTAGAAGTCAGAGGAGAGTGGGCCGACTAATTCAAGCTGATAGAAGAGCAACTTTGACTGAAATAACTACTCGTTACAACCGAGGTATGCAGCAAAGCATTTGTGAAGCCACAACATGCACAACCTTGAGGCGGATAGGCTACAACAGCAAAAGACCTCACCGGGTACCTCTCATCTCCACTACAAATAGGAAAAAGATGCAACAATTTGCACAAGCTCACCGAAATTGGACAGTTGAAGACTGGAAACTTTACGCCTGGTCTGATGAGTCTCGATTTCTGTTGAGACATTCAGATGGTAGAGTCAGAATTTGTTGTAAACAGAATGAGAACATGGATCCATCATGTCTTGTTACCACTGTGCAGGCTGGTGGTGGTGTAATGGTGTGGGGGGAGTTTTATTGGCACACTTTAGGCCCCTTAGTGCCAATTGGGCATTGTTTAAATGCCACGGCCTACCTGAGCATTGTTTCTGACCATGCCAATCCCTTTATGACACCATGTACCCATCCTCTGATGGCTACTTCCAGCAGGATAATGCACCATGTCACACACTTGCAGGGAAGACGTTTTTAATAAAGACTGAAAGAGTTGTCAGAAGCTTAAAGGTGCACTGTGTAAATTTTAGCACCATCTAGTGGTGAGGTTGCGAATTGCAACCGCTAACTCCTACCTTTCGAAGCACATTAAGACACTATAGTGGCCAACACAGGATAAAGAAGCAGAGAATAGCTAGTGCTCTAGAGCAGTTTGTCCGTTTAGGGCTACTGTAGAAACATGGCGCCGCAAAATGATGACCTCGCTGTAAGGGGACCCGCGGTGTATGTACACAGAAATGGCTTATTCTAAGATAATAAAAACATAACAGTTCATTACATAAGGTCATACATCACTGAAAACATGTATATCATATTGCATTTCTGTCAATAGATCCTCATAAATATTACACACTGCACCTTTAATTGTGGTTGATTGTATTTAGGCTTCATAATTGTTCTTGCCAATGAATTCATAAAAGTTGTATTCATTTGTGAAAATTATCTTGATGGACAAAACATAAGTATCATAAACTTTTTTTAATCACAGAGCTTATTTCTTTGTGATAATGCAAAAAAAGATCATTTAAAAAGTAATCCCTGGACCACTCTATAGCCACATATAGATTTACAAATGGAGTTCAGTATAGGGTGTTCATAATGCTTTATTCTGACTCTTTCATAATGCTCTATTAACCTCACAAACAGACACGCAATGCAGAGCCTGTCGTCAGTCACGAGAGTTCACAACACTGAAGCCTATCTGAAGAAATAAAGCAAACCAAACATAAAATCGTATGCATAAAATCATTATTCGTTAAATACAGTCATATTATAGCACCAACATGAATGGTCCGTGTTGAAGTCCCCCTTTTTCCATTAAAACTCTTTAGTGAGCTGACAAATCTGTCTTACATGGGACGATCATCAAGAGCAGCATTCATAAATGTACACTTACATTTTCCATTATATCAAAAATGACAAGGAATGACATGATGCGGAGGCAAACGCAAACCTGAGCACACAAAAAATGATCCAGAACTGAACTAAATAACATATTATCCCTAAAAGCCCACTCATATTCCTGACACAAACATTGGTAATATCTAGCCAGGAACATCGGAGCCTGTCAATGTCAGCAGAATATCTGTGCGAGGTCATAAACAGTCCAAAACCTTATTAAAGATTGTTATGAAAGTGTCAAAGCTTCCTACCTGAAGTAGGATTTAGTTAAGTGCAGCCATAGAAAAGAGTGCTTGCAAACATATTTAAAAGCTCAGTGTTGCCGTTACTCAGTTAAAGGGCTTTTAAAACTAACAAGATATTCCCACTGTTTGAGTACACAAGTGGCAATCAAAACTGTCTGCTTTTAAAGCTAATACAAGAGTTTGAACATCAGACATGGGTAATATATTTCTATAATCTTGGGTCTCTGTGTAAAAAACATCACATGACTCAAACCCAAACCCTTTTGTTTATACTTTTTTCCAACCAATTCAAAGAGACGGTTCATGAAAAAAAAAATTACACTACTTTTTCAAATCAGTAGATTCACTTATAAAGAACCCAACCTCTTAATGCAGGGCCAGATTTAAGAGCTCACTGATCAATTCCCTTTATTACTTTCTGGTGCCAACATTTTTTACGATTCTCCTCTCACACTTTTCATTGAGAAAGCTATTACCCAGGTATTACTGGTGCTACATGAAAACATTTTTTTGAAAAAAAAAGATTAAAAGGGAAAAAACAGACCACTCAAAAAGCCTCCCTGTTGCAAGATAATAGACAATGATTCTGTACAGATGCTTAAGTTAGCATAGCAGTCGCTTTAAGAGGCAGATCGTACAACAGTGAGGTCTAGCACAGCAAAGCTGGTAGCTGATTACATGTTAAAGCTCTATGTGTTCATCAGATGATTGAATCTAAACTGTTTTACTTCATTTTGCTCTTTAACTTATGAAACTGTAGATTTCATCTGTGACTACTACATAAATTATCATATTTACACATGATTGCAGATACGGAAATGTTGTACACTTGGGTGTAATCCACTTTGGGGGATGTATGACATCATCAGAGCAGATTTAAAGGGATAGTTTATACAAAAATTTTAATTCTGTCATTAATTACTTTATTTTTTGTCAGTCATAAATAACTGGAATGACACCACGTTTAGAAAATTATGACAGAACGCTAATTTTTCATGAACTAACCCTTTATGTTCACCTAAAAAACAATACAGTAATTTTGAATGCCTTTTGTGCAACAACAACAAAACCAAAAAATAAAATAAAATGATTTCCTGAAATACCTCAGGAGACTAAAATTACTCTTTTCACACTTTTTCACACATGAAAGCAAACTGTAGTAATTGTTTGAAACCTAGCTAAAATGTATCTGTTAAAATAACATAAGATCAGAGAAGTACCTCTAAAGTACCTCAGCTTGTGTTTACATATACACTGTACATTTATGAAAGAAAATCCACGTCTAATCCACACAGTCAAAATGTTAGTGAAATCAAGAAAATTTACACAAGTTAAAAAAATGGGTTGAAACATGTCTACAAAATTTGTGACGACGCTACGATAAAGTTCAATTTGTTTACATTTGTTAATGCATTAGGTATCCTGAACTAATATTTTTTTTACAGCATTTATTAATCTAGGTTAATGGTATGTTCACCAAGGTTGCATTTATTTGATAGCATTGAAAAAGTAATGTTGTAAAATATTAAAATGTAAAATAACTGTTTTTTTATTTTAATACATTTTAGTGTAATTTATTCCTGCGATGGTAAAGCTGAATTTTTTTCAGCTTCATTACTCCAGTCACATGATCCTTCAGAAATAATTCTAATATGTTGGTTTGCTGCTCAAGAAACACTTTTTTTATCACCAATGTTGAAAAAAAGTTCTGTGTAATACTTTTGTGGAAACAGTGACCATTTTTCAGGATTATTTGATGAGTAGAAAGTTACTAGAATGTATATATATATATATATATATATATATATATATATATATATATATATATATATATATATATATATATAAAAAATATTTGTGTAACAATGCAAGTCTTTACTATCACAGTGTACTGTTGGATCAAATAAATGCATCATGTAAAAATTATCATTAATCTAGATAAAAGTATAGTTGATACCCAATGTGTTGAATCAATTGAACCTTATTGTAAAGTGCTACATATTTTGTAAGTAAATCACAAGCTGACATTTGTGTAGTATCAGAGCAGATTTTAAATGAGGCCTCTGCTCCGAAAATACATTTTGGGACTGATGAGATTTTTCAGTGTATTTGGTCCACAGTATGAAACATATAATACCAGTATATTTGTGTTTAGTTAAACTTGACTTGCTGGTTGAGAAACAGCACCTGGTGTGCATTACTATGTTAGTAACGCACCATTTTTTACTGTTGCAGTAACTGCCTTATAGTGCGTCCTGTGTTGTTCTGACTCTGGTTGGCTGGGAGGTTTTCCAAAGACATGACTGGTCCATTGCTGAATTGAGTTGCATTTGTGCCTGTTGTTTGCTGGTTGCAAAGTCTATTCAAAACTGTTCGTAGTTGTACCCTGCCAAGACTGTGTGCGAAATGTATTTGTTCAGTCAAAAGCACAATTCTGTTAGCAACTGATCTCCCAGTTTATCGGCCTTCGAAGTAGCGCTCTGAAAATAAAAAAATCAATAGTTCCTGGTTACAACGATGGTTAAGTGTCACAGAGTTGCAGTGACTCCACTTCACCAGCAGGTGGCTGAAGTTCACAGGGTTTTCGCCATCGTCCATGGCTCTGTAAAACAGTTTGTGACCTAATCCGTTTTTTACAACTGTCCATTTGAAGAAGCATGATTTACAGTTATAATTCATCTGCATTCTCGCTTGAGGACAAAAAACTCAAATCCTAGAAAGCAGCTGAGATGACTTGCCTTTTGATTAGTGCAGTGTTCATATAACAAGTAATCATTAAAAGCTTTTACACTTAAAATTAGAACAAGGAAATGTTCTGGTCAGTGAAATGTCCCACTATACAGGCAGACAAACCACACAAGTAAAAAAATGGTCTGGTGCTTATCCTTGAATGACCAAAAATGCGGAATAAAAACATCCTGTACACCAAATAAGAGTGAGAGTAAATACTGTGAGTGATTCCATCTGCGTGTGTGTGTGTTTGTAAGGTGCAGGGACCGGTCAAAACTTGTTCTGTTTTAGCTTGTCGATGTGGTAGCAGAGCTTGAGAGCCGGGCCCAGTTTGAGTCCCAGGTACTTCATGATCATGTCACTCTTCAGGAGAAGAAGAGCGTCCCCATCAATCTCCTGAAGAAGTAATCACAAAGTCCACAACAGAATGCTTACTGTACACATGAGACAATGTTTTACAATGTTTTAATTTTTAAAGATATTAGAATATTCTGAGTTGGAAGAACATGTACACAAAAATCTGGCCCAAAAATGACAGATTTATTTGAAGAAATATTCCAATAGCAGAAACGGAGTGAGCGGTCCAGTGCGGAAACAGCTTAAAAACAAATATATTGATGAACTTTGCAGTGAAGTAGTAATGGTACAAATGGTGATTACAGAACTACTTACACTGTCCCTTCTACTTGGATAATATTATAACATTCTCTATTTCTATTATAATAATAATCTCTATTATCTCCCCCACTATTTTTTCACTTGTAGCAAACGTGGCGAATTGCATAATGTGAAGCTAAAGTGAACCTGCTGTGCTTTCCAATTACAAATCACATGATAAACCATGCAACCACCAAACTCAGAGCCCCAAAAGAGATGGACTTATTTCCATAATTAATTAAATCACAGCCTTTTTTGCATTTTAATAACGGACAAGGCCTTAATACGTTTCCAATTTGACTAATTGTGTGGCCCTATTTATAAGAGTAAAATTTCTATTTCATTATAGAGTCTTAAATTGTACTATGCTTTAGTTCTGTTTTAAATGAGCAATGTACAAAGATTTGAAATATTTTCCATTGAACATTTAGTGCAGGTGGTTATATCAACGGTTATGGGAACTTGAACTGATTCTGATTCTGGAGTTGTGAAGCACACAGCTGATCATTTCAAAACTGAACTAACCTTATCTAAACAGGTATTTGTTATCTGACAACATGTTCAACACATGGTGTTTGTTTGCCACTCGTAAATAAATGTGTCAGTCAAACTCACGTGTTTTCTGAAGAGATCCACATGAGGGCCCAGCGCTTGAGGGTCTGCATCTTTGATAAACCACACCACCTCATCTACGCTCCACCTGGAGGGATCCTTGCTGGGTGGGGGCTTTGCCTCCCCTGCCTCTGGGGATGGACTGTAGGCTAGATAGAGAGAAATCAGGTTCAGACAAGGTAAGGATTATATTCTTGGTTGAAACTAGAAACCTCATATATGCAACACTATATGTGCAAAACCAGTGTACACAAATGAGCATCACATTTTGGACACATTTATGTGCAGTATGTTAGCTGGGTAAAAAAAGTAAAAATAGTAAAAAGTTTTAGTAGTGTTCTCAACGGTTTTAACTCCAAGGCCCTCAGTGACCACTTTTCCAGTTATTTGTGACTTACTACATCAAGATTAAGGAGAAAACATTTTTTTAAATATGTTTTCTCACATTTTCATATTGATGCCCCCTAGCAGGCTCCAGAGAACCACTGGTACTTTATATTCCATTTCGTTTTACATTTTTTATTATCTCTTCTCGCATACATCTCATTTGTGAACCTGGACCACAAAGCGTTATATGGGTCTTTTTTTTTTTTTTTTTATTGAGATTTATACATATTTGGCTGAAATACAATTATTCCATGAAAATCTGGAATCTAAAGGGTGCAAAAAAGTCTACATATTGAGAAAATCGCCTTTAAAAATTGTCCAAATTAACTCCTTAGCAACGCATATTAATACTAATAATACATTTTTTATATATTTACCTTAGAAAATTTACAAAATATCTTCATGGAACATGATCTTTACTTAATATCCTAATGATTTTGGCATAAAAGAAAAATCAGTAATTTTGACCCATAAAATGTACTGTTTGCCATTGCCACAAATATACCCGTGTGACTTATATGACTGGTTGTGCGGTCCAAAGTCACATTTGATTAATATAGTTTTAAAATAGTGAGGAAACTCTATTGCTGCTTTAGTGAATAAGTGGAAATTTCCTGTTTCTTACCACTTCTGTTTCCTTCCTGGAATGTGCTGGGACTGGCTGCCTGCCTGCACACACCTCCAGAGTAGGCAGGGCCAGAACGAAAACCATATGCAGGTTTACTTGCCGTGTACGGTGAGGACATCACTCCAAAGGCAGAGTCGCTGGGGTCAACAGAATAGCGCTTTGGGTCCATTGACTCGGCATGGTAATCATCCACCATCGAGTCTGCAGCACAAAAAGAATCAATTTACGCAAAATAATGCATGTAAAGCATGCATGTCATTTGGCTCAGCATTATATATATATATATATACACACACACACACACTCACCTAAAGGCTTATTAGGAACACCATACTAATACTGTGTTTGCCATCAGAACTGCCTTAATTCTATGTGGCATTGATTCAACAAGCTACTGAAAGCATTCTTTAGAAATGTTTTCCCATATTGATAGGATAGCATCTTGCAGTTGATGGAGATTTGTGGGATGCACATCCAGGGCACGAAGCTCCCGTTCCACCACATCCCAAAAATGCTCTATTGGGTTGAGATCTGGTGACTGTGGGGGCCATTTTAGTACAGTGAACTCATTATCGTGTTCAAGAAACCAATTTGAAATGATTCGAGCTTTGTGACATGGTGCATTATCCTGCTGAAAGTAGCCATCAGAGGATGGGTATATTGTGGTCATAAAGGGATGGACATGGTCAGAAACAATGCTAGGGTAGGCCGTGGCATTTAAATGATGCCCAATTGGCACTAAGGGGCCTAAAGTGTGCCAAGAAAACATCCCCCACACCATTACACCACCACCACCAACCTGCACAGAGGTAACAAGGCATGATGGATACATGTTCTCATTCTGTTTACGCCAAATTCTGACTCTACCATCTGAATGTCTCAACAATAATCGAGACTCATCAGACCAGGCAACATTTTTCCAGTCTTCAACTGTCTAATTTTGGTGAGCTTGTGCAAATTGTAGCCTCTTTTTCCTATTTGTAGTGGAGATGAGAGGTACCCGGTGGGGTCTTCTGCTGTTGTAGCCCATCCGCCTCAAGGTTGTGCGTGTTGTGGCTTCACAAATGCTTTGCTGCATCCCTCGGTTGTAACGTGTGGTTATTTCAGTCAAAGTTGCTCTTCTATCAGCTTGATTCAGTCGGCCCATTCTCCTCTGACCTCTGGCATCAACAAGGCATTTTCGACCACAGGACTGCCGCATACTGGATGTTTTTCCCTTTTCACACCATTCTTTGTAAACCCTAGAAATGGTTGTGTGTGAAAATCCCTGTAACTGAGCAGATTGTGAAATACTCAGACCGGCCCGTCTGGCACCAACAACCATGCCACACTCAAAATCACTAAAATCACCTTTCTTTCCCATTCGGACATTCAGTTTGGAGTTCAGGAGATTGTCTTGACCAGTACCATACCCCTTAATGCATTGAAGCAACTGCCATGTGATTGGTTGATTAGATCATTGCTTTAATGGGAAATTGAACAGGTGTTCCTAATAATCATTTAGGTGAGTGTGTGTATATATAAAATGCTAAGCAAACACATCTTTCTACGTTTTTCTGCATTCAAAAGCAAACATTTAGCAGAAAGACTAGTGTCTTAAAAAAATCTTAAAAGCCAGTTTTTTTAGTGAATTACATAAATGCAGTTAAGAGATTGAATCTGTCTGATGAATTCTTCATTGACTCTCAGAACAAACTCTCAGAATACTTTGTCATGTCTGACACAAAATATTATGAAAAACTACATTTTTTTTAATAAAATAAAAAACAATAAATTAAAAATGATATTACGAAATAGCACTGTTTTTATATTTATGTAGTTAGAATAAATTACAGAAAGCTGTTAGACACTGCAAACACTGCCGTCTGTAGGAAACACTGATATACATAGTAACGTAGCCTCCCTCTGAAGAAGGTTTTCCTCACTTAACCGCGTTAACCATTGACATGGGATTAAGTCATAACACAACATTTGCCTGTGTAGCTGAGCGGTATGATATTGTGTCATACTGAAGTTAATGCTCTAATCTCTAGCGCTCCCAGACCACATTCACAGGGGAAAAAGAGAGGGGGAGGAGGGAGAGAGAGAGAAGGAGACAGAGAGACAGAGAGAGAGCGGCGGAGCCAACAGAACTCAAAACACTCAAAACACAGGCCACTCACAGAGGCACTCAACCTTTCACTGCCACTTAAACAGCTCAGCTTGGCCTCCTCTGCATTTTCAGAAGGGCAAATTGGACAGCAACAGAAAAGAGTGTAGATCCAATCAAACAGCAAAATTACAAAACATCCAAACCAAAAAGAGACAAAAACAAAAATGGCCTACTATAGAAAAGTTTACTGTGCAGGCTGTATAGATAGATGGACATACAGCTCTAGAATTTTTAAAAAGGGTAGAATAACAGAACTTGATGAGCACGCACTTGACTTGGGCTGTCCGTCTGAGTGCTTTTCATTGTGGAATGAGGAAGAGGAGGAGGGGGACGATGAAGGAGCGATTGGCTGGTCACTGAAGAGGTTCTCACACATCAGGCTTCGGCACAACTTCTTGAGGAAGCGCAAAACATAACCTACACTGTTGACCACTGGCAAACTCAACAGATGCTGTTTACCATCAAAGGTGGCTGATGAGGAGAAAGAAAGACGTGTTTAAATTCAAGTAAATTGCACATTATTGTAAATACCGTTACAGTAAGACTTTATTTTGCACAATTACAAGTAGCTTCACAAAATAATTATATGGCAAGTACATGTAATTCAGTAATATGTCTCAGTGTTCACTTATATACATACATTCATACCTTTACAGTATATACAAATATATAATATATAAAAATATAAAATATAATATGTACAATTTCCAAGTCACATTTCAGTCACATCAATTCAAATTAAACAATTAAATCAATTAAACATTTTTATTTTAAAATATGATTTATTCCTCTGATGGCAAAGCTGAATTTTAAGCAGCCATTACCCCAGTCTTGAGTGTCACATGATCCTTCAGAAATCATTCTTGTATTGCATTGATGTTGAAAACAGTTGTGCTGTTCAATATTCTAATACATTGCTATTTATTTCAAATATAAATCTTAAAATGTCACTTAATGCCACTTTTGATCAATTTAATGCATCCTTGCAGAATAAAAGTATTAATTTCTTTCAAATAGTCGTACTGGCTTTACAATGGTACACTGTAAAAAATTATTTAGAAAAAAAGTTGAGTTCATTGAAATTAAAATTTTGAGTCAATACAATGAACATTTTTTGAGATTCGACAACCTTTATTAAAATATTATTTAAAGATTTTGTAAGCATATTGGGTAATTGTGTGTTTTTTATTTCTGATTAAAAAAATGATTTATCAAATTTTTTATGTGGTTCAGATACAATAATATTTTGAGTGTCTGTTTATTAAACAAATTTTCTTCATTATATCAACTCAAATGTTTTATTTCAATAAACTCAAAATTTTAAGGCAACCAGGTTACTTACTTTTTAAAAATTAAACCAACAAAAAAAAATTACAGTGTAGTGCACATAAAGTATACAATGTCCACATACAATGGACTGCAGAATGCAGAATGAGAATCAAAATGGTGGCACGTTAATTTGAGAATGAACCTGAGATCTTTTCTCCTCCATAGCCTTCGGTGAGTAAGGTGAAGACGGCTTTCTGTTGAAACGCGCTGTCGATGCATCCCTGCACCGCCTGCTGCAGCACCACAGAGGGTCTGGCGGGACCCAAGTGATCCGGCAGCTGCAGCACCTTCTGCCTGTCCAGATTAGGACCCGTGTTCACCTGCTTATTCACGTAGATACACACTAGAAAAAGATGGACAGAGAGAGAAAGAGAGATTTAACACCAAAATGTGTCAAATTAGCACACTCTGCTTTAAGCATGCATTATAATGGAATAAGCTCAATATGGAACTGCTGTGTTTGCAAATTGTATTATCAGTTCATGTTAAGGTCATTGTCTGACTATCTTAGAGAAACAAAAAATTAGCAAACCAACAATCAACAAGACAGTTTAATTGCAATGATATTGTGAGTATATTGTTGGTTTTGTTCTGCTCTTGCTTTTAATAGTTTTTGTATTAAGTTTATACTGTTTGCTTAAAGGGATAGTTCACCCAAAAATGAAAAGTATGTCATAATTTACAAGTTGTTCCAAATCTGTATGAGTTTCTTTGTTCTGCTTTACACAAAAAATATATATTTTAAAGTATGTTTGTAACAAAGAAGAGAGAACAACCATTCACTACCATAGTATTTTCCCCTACTATGGTAGTGAATGGTTGTTCTCTCTGCTTTATTACAAACTTTTTCCAAATGAATATTTTTGTGTTTAGCAGAACAAAGAAACTCATACAGATTTGGAACAACTTGAAGGGGAGTAACTGATGACAGAATTTTTATTTTTGGGTGAACTATCCCTTTAAGTGTAACAATCAGTAACTTTAAAAGCAAATGCAGAAAACGTACATGCAGCAAAATAAATAGCAACAACGTTTCACCATAATAATCCAAAATTAAACCCTGATCTTTAAAGACAATGGCACGGTTTCACAGACAGGGCTTAGATTAAGCCAGGATTAGGCCTTAGTTCAATTAGGACATGTAAGTAGCTTTTATAAATGTCACTGACATATTTTAAGATACATCCATGCAAGTTGCTTTCAGTTAAAACAGCTCAAACATGCAGTTTAATCTGGAACTGGGGAAGAAACATACACATAGGCAGTGCACACAGTACTTCATCCTCAAATATTTGTCAAGGAAACATTTGAGGCCACATTTACAATATAGATCATTTCCAGAGGCCAGGAAGGGAGAAATTAATTTAATATCTAAGAAATACCCAAACAGACAATTATACACCATCTCCTTATCTTAAAATAATGTCTTTAAACGAAATCAGACTGTAAATCACACCTAAAAGCATCTGCGGTTTTATGAGCCAACCGGAGCCAATCAATTTTTGATTACCCTAAATAAAACAAACCCCCTTCAATAGAAAACATTTCTGTGCATTTATTTATCCCAAGTGACTTACAAACGAGGAAAAATACTAGCATGAACGATTTATCTTAACAAAAACAATACAGGTTACAGAAACATAGAAGAAATAAACAGAGAGCAGGAAAAAGAGCGAGAGAGCAGTGTGTGCAGGAATCCACCAATCACTCGCCCCCCTCCCACTTCCTCCCACACAATCTGTCCCCACTGACTTCCCTCGCTCGTCTGCAGCATGCGGATGCTTTAATCTGACAGATTGCCATGCTGAGGGATTTCCTTCGTCGTCTGTCATCTAAAAGCACCATGACCAGGAGTCAGACACACACACTGAATGCACACAAACACTCCCCTAAAATAATTGCAAGAAGTAGCCTGTTTGAGAATGAGTAACGGGATAAAGTCAATGAACAGCAAGTATGTGAGATGACACACAAAGTTTAAAATAGATAACTGATAGCAAGATCACTGACATGACATGTAGGCTTACAGATTTAGCACACTCAGGAAAGGCAATATAATTGAATTGCAAGTATGCACATACGAACACATTTCAGGATAAAACAAAACACCAAAGCTGTTGACAATGACCTCGGGTCATTAAGGTCATGACCTGTACAACAACTCCCTCGGTAACACCCACAACATACATCACTCACATCGGAACGCAGGTTTGCGAGCACTTAGATGCTTTGTCAAAAAATGTTTTTAAAAGAATCAAAGGCAAAATGCTGGTGTCAAACATATGAAGGCATGAATCTGGACAAAATGAACATGGTTTTTGAAATACAGGAGAGGGACCAAAAGAGAGCATGACTTTTCCACTGCACAAAGAATTAAAGTCTAGAAACCTGGTGGGCAGACAAAAGCCTCTTGTTCAGCAACTGCTCCCTACAGCAAACGGATTAAGCTTTGAGAACTCAAGATAGAGTTCAGCCATACCGTCACAACTTCTCATGTTTAAAGTAGACCATGAATAGCATTGAGATGCAGTCTCCATTCATTTTGAAAGGCAGAATTGAATTTACGCATTGCTATAGTTGTGATCTGAAGCTCGTATTTTTTAAATAGCACGATTTATTTCACTAAGAAGGCAATATACCAGAACAGAACTGATCTCACCATTGTAATGAAGAGATAAATTGGATAATAATGCCTCTAAGGCTAGAGCAGTCAGGTCCCTCAATAATGTCCCTTGAGAATTTCACATCTATTAACCTTTAAAATAAGAGCTGTAACTACTTTCTCTCTTCCCTTTCCTTCCCATGGATGTTATTACCAAATTGGTGGGCAGATCTTATGGACTTAAGGGTCCTGACCCCAAAGATTGAGTGTGTCTGTGCCGTATGAAATCTTTACAGGCTACATTCATACGTATTGAGTTTAGGCCTGACAGATCTATGACTGAAGTCTTATCACAACTAACACAACAATATTTGCATGCTTAATTTCTACTTGCACAGACAAGCAGCTGATCAAAAGTATATTGGAAAAAAATGCATGACAATTTGCACAAAAATATTAAACAGCGGTTTTCAACATTGATAATGATAAGAAATGTTTCTTGAGACAAATAGCATATTCAGCTCAGTAATAACAGGAAGAAACACATTTTAAAATACATTCAAATACAAACAGTGTTAAATTATAATACTAATTTACAATATTACTGTATTGTGAATCTAATAAAAGCAGCTTTGGTGTGAATAATAGACTTCTTCAAAAACTTTTTTAAAAATCATACAGAATCGTACTTAAACTTTTGACTGGTATTGTATACTGTGGAAATACATTTCTTCAATAAATTTAAAGGGAGTATTGAATTTTAAAGAACTTTCTGTAAGATAAGAAAAGCACGGCGAATGAGTAAAAACGAAACCAAAAAGTCAACAACAAAAAAAATTAGAATAGATAGTTCACCCAAAAATGAAAATTCTGTCCTTACTATGTTCCAAACCTGTATGAATTTCTTTCTCCTGCTGAAAACAAAAGAAGATATTTTGAAAACTGTTGGAAACCAAATAGCTGATGAACCTCATTGACCTCCATCATTTTTTCAACTATTTGGTTAACCATACTCTTCAAAATATCTTGTTTTGTTCTCAGCAGAAGAAATAAATTCACACAGGTTTGGAACAACTTGATGGAGAGTAAATTAATGTTAATTTTTTGGGTGAACTAACCCTTTAAATAATAGATAAGGAAAAATATCTGGTCTTGTTATTAGAAAGAAAGTGTTCGTTGACTTCTCTCACCCATGAGACATCCCATCATATAATTTAGATAAAAAATAAACAGTTATCATAATTCTGATATATGGGTACATTTACAGTCCCTACTGGCTACTAAAAGAGAATAAGACGGCACTGAGTCATAATGTGACTCCTCTGAGGACAGTGATTTTTCTTATGCTCACATTTTATTATTCCCTTAATACTTAGACCTGGTTACTAGTTTCTGGGAACCGCATGGCTGCACTTCAGACTGCAGATAGTAAAACTGGATGAAAAGGATGTGTGTGTTCATTACCTGTGAGGACCTGTGGGGTGGCAGAGTGGGGGATAGTAGCAGCGTCCTGGGGGATTGAGCTCATGTCTGGCTCTGGGGTGCTGCTGGGAGGAGAGATAGCCAGGGGCGTCATCAAGCGAGACTTCAGCTGGGAAAAAAATAATATTTTATTATTATTATTATATATTTAACTAATAAAAGTATTTTAAGATATGTATCATTTTTGTATTATTATTAAAAGGGGTCATATTATGCTCTTTTATGAAATCTTGATTTTGTTTTTGGGGGGTATTAGAAAATGTTTTTGTGACAAGCAGGATGGGCAAGAGCCATGAGAGGGTTCAAGCCCGGTGTGAGGTCCAGGTGAAGCTCATCTGCAATCATGCCACCAGGCTCGCCCTGCTTGTCACAGTTTTCATGCTTGATTGTTCACAAAGCACATTATTTGTCACATATTTTACATTATAAAAGCAGCTATCTACTTAGTGCAGTGAAGCCCCTTCTTACGAAATATGAAATGTGCTGTGATTGGTTAGCTGGTGTTGTGATGGCCACCACTTAGCGCGTGTTCCGGAAATATCCAACTGAGAGTTAATCTAAATTTCTCTAATGTAATAACTGATAATATCGATTTCAAACTAATTCAAGCCCAAGACCCTGACAGCACATATTTTAGAGTGGATTGTTTTTTTGTAATCATACATATAGATACAATGTTATCCTAGCCTAGAAATCTAGACGCACCCTAGCGGCAGCAAATTTAATCTGCCCGCAAGTGTCGTCTAGGAAATCTCAATACCCTTCTGAGCTGTATTCCTCACAATCTGGACGGGCCAATCACATTGTGTATAGAGTCGGAGGGCGGGGCCATAATGACGACGGCCGAGTTGCGTTTGCGTGCTTATAGTAAACACAGAAACTGGCGAACGGCGGCGGTCTTTCGAATCAGCTTTGACCGCGACTCTGGAAGACTTGGAGTTAAGCTTTTCTCTGAGAAAAGAACAAAGAACGGCACTGAAGTCATTCTTAAAAAGGGAAGATGTGTTCGGAGTTTTGCCGACCAGATACGGTGAATGTTTAATCTGTCAACGAGCTCTGCTTCACCTTCGTTGCTCTGGTTGGTGGTAGCGCTATCCTATCGCGTGCAGAGGGAGTTTGAAAGACAACCGTTTATCCCACCCCTCGGATTGAGCCCTGTCTATGGTGAGTTTCCAGACCAAACATCTTGATGTGGGTCTGGCTTGTCAGGCTAATGTTATCCACCATTTAATCATGATATTTGTGGAAAAACTAATACTGGTAATACAAACATGAATTGATCACAAAACCATGTTTAATTTTTCTAAAGAGCGATGAACCGCCTTACAAAAGTGAGAAAACAAGCTGTTCTCCATAAAATGTGCAGCGCACAGATCAACATCGGGGTTATGATTTTCAGGAACAGTGCTTCAGGAACTTTAACCACTCTCTATAGCCTTAAGAAGAGTTTGGAGTTTTGGAAACGTTTGGAAAAAATAGTGTCTCTTTGACAAAGCATCAACTGTCTGCTTCTAATGCAGCTCAACCGTAAGATTGTGTGGTAGTCCAAACAAATCAATCAATAAATCAATCAATCAATCAATCAATCAAGATTTATTGCTATAGCACTTTAAAAAACAACATTACCAAAAAGACAAATACAAATTAACAATACACCCAATACAGATCACTACTCAGACTCCAAACCCCTAAGGGCAGTTGTAAGCAATAGAGTAGAGTAAAACATTCAGACGAGTCACAGGATCTAAAATGTAGAGGAAGACTATTCCAGAGGCATGGCGCTGCCACAGAGTGGGCATGATCTCCTTTTGTGTTCAACCGTGATTTAGGAACATTAAGAAGGGGACTTAAAGGTCTAGCAGCACAGTGATGTAACAGGCTTGAAATATACTCTGGAGCAAGTCCATGCAAACCTTTACAAACCATTAACAAGACCTTATATTGCACTCTAAAATCAACAGGAAGCCAGTGCAGAGAAGCCAGCACCGGAGATACACTAGAGCATTTCCTTGTGCCAGTCAGCAGTCTGGCTGCTGCGTTTTGCAGCAATTGCAACAAAGCAAGCACATTTTTAGACAGCCCCAGACATAAAGATTTGCAATAATCCAGTCTGGATGAAATAAAAGTATGAATCACAGTCTCCATATCTTTATAATTCATAAAGCTCTTTAATTTGGCAATGCCTCTCAGTTGAAAAAAAACTACCTTTAATCACAGCATTAATTTGTCTATCAAATTTCAGCTCTGAATCAAATATCACCCCAAGTTTCCTCGCTTGCATGTTGACATTAGTGGCTAGAGGGCCATGGGGAAGTGCAAGCTTTTTGGTCACCTTCGATAGACAGAAGATTACCACTTTCCATTCTGATTCTGAACCCATTAAGCTGCAAAAAAACTAGAGCCATCCAAACATTTATTTTATCCAGGCAATCAAGTAATAATGTTAGTTTGGAGTCCTCATCACATTTCAGAAGTAGATACAGCTGGGTGTCATCTGCATAACAATGATATGCCAGATTAATCCCAGTGGGAGCATATATAAGGAAAACAGGACTGGGCAAAGTCATGAACCCTGAAGAACCCCTGATTGGACAGGCTGAGAGGATGATATAGAGTTCTCTAGTTCCACTTACTTTCATGTAAGTAGGAAGACAACCACTTTAGAGCATGCTCCCTGATATCCCCCACTGATTCAAGCGGTCCTGTGATCAAGAATCCTGTGATCCACCGTATCAAATGCTGCGCTTAGATCAAGAAGTTCCCTTCATCTACATATCAACAAATCATTTGTTATTTTGAGATGGGCAGTTTCAGTGCTGTGCAGAGACCTAAAACTAGATTGAAATGTATTTTTTTTGTTAATAACATCACAAGAGCAGAAGGCTGGTTTCAGGTGATGAATAAATTCTAACAGATAAAATGATGTAACAGACTCAGGCATAGCTAGTTGGCCAGCAGTAAGTAAATCAGGAGGGGCTAAAGGATAGCCAGGATCCAGGACAGGATTAGAGATACACTAGCTCTAATAGTAGTAAATTTATCCATAAAAACATTCAAAAGTTTTTACAAGCCCTCCCAGAATTATCAAACAACAGTGTGTTATACAGGATTTAAGACTATTATTACACAGAATAAGACTTTTGGACTATGATGGTTCTTTGAGATTAGATTAGAAAAAAACTGCGTTTTAGCGCGATTTAATAAAATGTTCTTCGTTGTAGTTCTTGGAAAGTGGATTGTGTTAAATAAAATATCTCTCTTTGGAGTGAACTTTGAGCTTTGTAACCTTGCAGATGTTTTTTTTTTCCTGCAAACAGCAACATTACACACTAACTAAAGTAGAAAAAGTGGAAAATCATAAAAGTGTTTTTTTGACATTTTCAAAAATTCTCTATAAAAAAAAAAAATTCTAAATGATGTATGTTTTTTTTTTCAATCTAACAAAAAATGACCGAGCTATTACCAGCATAGTACATTTTGAGAACATTTTCTGGAGTTTCCCAAAACAAAAATCACCTATTGAGCATCTGTGGGATGTGCTGGACACCTGACAACCAACATGACCTGAAGAATCTTGGTGCCAGATACCACAGGACAACTTCAGGGGTCTTGCAGAGTCCATAACTGCATCTCCACTGTCGGGCCAGTTTAAGCCAGGGCTTTCATCGGGTCGGGCTGGGCTAATAATCAAGCCCCGGGAGTGATAGTGGAAACGCGGCTCATGCCTCGGTGGGTCGGGACTGTTTTGGCAGCACACGGAGGACCAACAGCATATCAGGCGGGTGGTCATAATGGTTTGGCTCATCAGTGTACATTCGATAGCAAATTTGTCTTTTTTATTTCAAAGTTTTGCAAGGATGTTTACTGCAAATCTCCTAACATGTACACACATTGTGGCAGTGTGTGTAGCTGCTCAGCAGCAGAGACATCATGAGGCCTGTGCTCAGGCACATGGCTAAAAATAACTCAGCAGCAGCAGACTGCAGATACATCAGTCAAAGAACAACTACCTTCTCCCCTCCTTCTCGCATACAGTCAACATCAGACGAGCCTACCTATATACAAACACACACAAGACATTACTCTGCTCCTCTAGCTAAACAATCATACAAATAAATGCTACACACGTACCAGTATGTATTCAAATGCACCACTTGATGACATTTATGCAGACACTTTTAAACAATGGAAAGGCCTACAAGCGCATACTCATATTTTAAAAAACACACATTACTCTGATATTTACTGACCTTAAAGCCAGGCTTCCTCCCTCTTTTCTTAGGCACTTTAATGGGTGGAAGGGATTCTGGATAGCGACTCTGATATTCCGGGTGCCTCTTCAGGGGTGGGCGACCCCTCTTGCGACCAGGAATTTTTCCACTTGGGGGCGGGAGGAAGGAAGGGCTAATGGCCCCAGGTGATTGCATATCTCCACCCCCTGACTGAACTGATGCAGGAGCAGGAATACTCATCAGACCTGAGAGAGAACACCACAATGTCAATGTCAGAATGTTGAACTGCATTAACAGTGATATTTAATCATTTTTAAAACTATACGGTGATTGTTTCTTTTGACTGTATGTAAAACATACTGACATGTATACTGTCAACTGCATCATGTGAGTACACATGTCTACTATGTGAACTTTCTGGTTTGGGTTTCATTTGATAATTCACAGTTATTAACAGCAACAAAGACGCAAACCACAACTCTTGTTACTCCCAACCATCAATTCATTATTTAACTCTCCAACGCACTCACCAACTACAACACGCACACACACAAATCTGTGTAGTCAGTAAGAAATTTTGGGTTCCCAGACCTTTCGACCAATGAATTTCCATGATTTTTCACTCGTCAGTCATTCGTGATTACTGGATAATTTTAGTAATCTGAAAGAAAAAAAAATAATATAATATAGCAATTTTACCTGATGAAATTTTTTAAAAAGAATAGAAATTAACAAATAGTACAAGATGATGAAAAAATAGAATCATTTTATTTTACAGTCCTGTTCCTTAGGTACTATTACAGTATTTATAATAACTGTTTAAAGTACTAACCCTGAGCCAACCCCTAAACCTAACCTTAAACTAAGTAGTTACCTTGTATTGCCCACTTTCTAAAGTAAACATATACTCTCAAATAAAAGGCAACTGAAAAATGTATACAAATATAACAATTTTAGCTAATGAAAATTTTAACTTAGCATAAATACAGCAATTGATAAATAGAAAATATAATATATCATTATTATAAGCTGCTAAAATAGTTTAGAAATGGGCATAACTAGAAAATAATAAATTCATTTCAATGGCTTTTCCATGTCTAATTTTAAGATTCCCTGATATTTAAAGTATAGGCTTTCCATGACCACTGGAACCCTGCAATTTCAATTTAATTTAATTCACTGAAAATAAAAATCAAACCAAGCAAAATAAAACAGTATGAATTCAAATTACAGTCGATGCCTTCACATGTTCATTTTGAGAAAACAAAACTAACAACACTAGAAGTTTAACTCAAACATATGACCATGACACTGCAACCTGCAAACTAGCTGCTGTTCTAGGAAAAAATACTAATATAAATAAACAATGCAAAAAATATATAAAACATTTCCATATTTACACAAAGGAACTTCTATATTTATTTAATTAAAACCATTCTCAAACCATACAGATATGAAATTGTCAACGAACTGGGCTGGAATTATTTGAAGAACAAAAGCTGTGAGGTGGCTTACGCTGTGCAGACTGTGGAAGGAAGAAACAGACACTGTGCCACATAAAAGCATCTTCACTATCCTCTGCTCTTCCAACTCTCTCTCTCTCTCTCTCTCTCTCTCTCTCTCTCTCTCTCTCTCTCTCTCTCTCTCTCTCTCTCTCTCTCTCTCTCTCTCTCTCTCTCTCTCTCTCTCTCTCTCTCTCTGTGTCAGTCCCCCTCCCCCAGCCCTCATTCACTCTCATCCCCTCCCCCTCCAGCTGTGGCGCCTGGCCTCAAGATCAGCCCTGACAGACGGCTTCCCCTGCTCTCCTCCTCTCTCATCCTTCCTTTTTAACTAAGTATTCCCTGGAACTCCGCAGAACCTAGACCTTTTGAGGTGAAATAAAAAAAATTGGATTTATTTATGATAATAAAAATAGTAGGACACATTTTTATCTCATAACTACAATTATAATAATAACAACAATAAATTACGTTGATTCAATTTTGTTGATTTTACTTTATTTTAATGTTATTTATATATATATATATATATATATATATATATATATATATATATATATATATATATATATATATATATCATGGTACATTATAATCTTCTGAAATTGAATACACATAGCATGCTACTTTCATTATCAGTTTTTTTAAAGGGGTGCAGTAAATATGCCATGCAATATGCGAAGTGTGTACAGACAAAAGACATTCTGAAGCTCGGCTGTGAAATTAAGAGGTAATAAGAAAGGCATGAATCTGCTTTTCCAGACAAACATTCATAAAACTAAAGAGCAAATAGTAAGAATACATAAAGTTATTTACCCAAACATCACATAACATATGCTATGTGACATATTATGCCGAAATATAAAGAAATTCATCTTTTAATTATAATTTGTCTACAAGATAAATAGGCATGACCCTAATTCTAAGTTATTTTCCTATGCACTTTCTAAACATCAGATTATTTCCGCTCACCTGCGCGCTCTCTCTCTCTCTCTCTCTCTCTCTCTCTCTCTCTCTCTCTCTCTCTCTCTCTCTCTCTCTCTCTCTCTCTCTCATATGCATCAGCCAGGCGCATTTACATTAATCTATTTCTCAAGCACTGTGTTGTGTTTCCTACAGCTACATACATCTATTCTTATTCCGATGAATTTATGAACAGGTGCACGGCAAACCGTTCAAAAAGCAGCCTGAGAGAGAGAGAGAGCGCGCGCGCGCGCCATTAAAAATAGAGCGTCAAAAATAGAGCACCGTTCCTCGTGTGCGAGTTCATGTTTACGAGCAGTGTTGCATTGCGCGAGGTCTTCCGTTCTTATCTTCTAATCTCACCGCGAAATCAGCGGCACGCAAACGCATTTTCAATGTATGAGCACTCACCGACCACTCGGCTCTGGAGCGGATTCGTTATCAGCAATGTCAAGAATAGCGTATCACACGCGCTTCCGTGCCTCTGTCGCTCCACAGACCGGCCGCTTCTGAAACCCCCGCCAGCCCTGAGAGCCTCCACCGCGCGCTCTCGATACCACCGCGCGCTCCGCAGTCGCTACATCGTCCCCTTTCTGTCGTCATGGCAACTGGGCGCCTAACATCCTCCCTTTGCCATAGTCATATGCTGATGCAGAGCCTGCGGAATAATTTACACTACAGCAGCGTTTATAGCAGCCAAGAAGACTCCCAAAACGCAGTGCCCACTGCCAAGAGCTAATGGACTGTCTGAAATTTGTTTGCCGATTTAAAAAATATTAAGCTTATTAATAATAGATATATTACTAATTACATATGTACTCATTAATATACTGCATAATTAATAAATAAATAAGTGATTTTAAAGAGCTGGTGAATGGTTTTACAAAAAAATTTTTTAAATGAATTGGGGCAATAACGTTTTAAATGCATAAAACTTACTTTTTAGATTCTCCCTGTATGTTAAAATCCACATGCTAAACGATAATAAATAGTATAGTGAGGCATTAATATAACATGTAAAAAACCTTAAAAATTGACACAAATTTGCATGCGTTGTTCTCATATAATTTAGACAGGAATGTTTTTTTTCTCTCTCTCTCTGTTTAAACAATTTCAGATATAATTAACCTTGCAAAAATGCATATATATATATATATATATATATATATATATATATATATATATATATATATATATATATATATATACAGACAACGTGTTATTTTATTTATATTTAAAATACTGTAAAAAAAAACAATTAGACTGTAATAAAGAACATTTCATCATTTAACAAAGCAATATATATATTGATACTGATAATTACAAGATTTTTTTGAATTAGCATACAAATCGTAATTTCAACTATATATATATATATATATATATATATATATATATATATATATATATATATATATATATATATATATAGTTGAAATTACGATTTGTATGCTAATTCAAAAAAAATCTTGTAATTATCAGTAGGCTACATTTTGCACAGACATGTTTTAATAGCTTATAGGGTGGCATTATATTATTTAGTGACCCTTTTCAGTAATAAAATCATTATGCAAAGTGTTTGTTTGCATTTTAGAGGCTAACAAACAAACAATAAATAAACAAATATACATAGTCTCCAGCTCTTAAATGTTTAGTCCATTTCAGGTTAATTAATAATCTTATTCAAAAGGACGTCAGACCCACTTTATATTAGGTGGCCTTAACTACTATGCACTAACATTTGAATGAATCATTTGATACAATATACTTATTGTGTACATACATGTTTTTATATTGTACTTACATTTGATAAATAATCTGCAATCTAAAAATCTAATTTCTGTAGTTACATTTATAATTATACTGTTGACACATACACCTTTTTCAATACAATATGAACACAGAAAGTACATTGCACTTATTTTTTTATGTAAGTAGTAGTTAATGCCATTTAATATAAAGTGGGACCTGGATTTCAAATTTGATAGTTTAACTGTTTCCCTGACAGCATTTTCTTTTTAAGTTACCAGCCACTGCCAGCATTTTTTATCTTTTCACAAAATTTTCATGGTCCCAGAATATTTTGTTGTATGAATTTCGGAACATGCAATATATCAAAAGAACAGACCCTCTGCTTAGTTCTAGCTTAAACAAACATGCTAGTTTCATAAAAAAAGCAACATTTTAAGAAAAATCACATTTTTGTCAAAGACTACATCCAGATTCAGAAAGATGATCAAAACATAGATGAAGTAGATCGAGACAATCAACACCCCCCAAAGTTTCACAGTCCTAGACCTCATCCTGGGTCGATATTTCATTCAGTAACAATAGGCAGCTTTGATTTATATGCTGTTTAATGTTGATGATCACGTTATTTTTAATAATGATTTAATAATAAATATTTCACAGAAAGCTGGAAATTTCCGTCAATGGTGTGGAAGCGTTGTTTCATAAATGACAGAAATTTCCGTCAATGGTGTGGAAGCGTTGTTTCATAAATGACAGAAATTTCCGTCAATGGCAGGGAAAGAGTTAAACACACTCTTTTAAAATTTAGATTGTTTAAAAATGTAAAATTCATTAAAAATGAAGGTGATTTATTGTAAATCACTAGCCTGGGAAAACCCAGACAACTTCTGACAAATTTAAATTTGCTCAGTAGTCTGAGCAGTAATCAATCCGAGAAGTTTCAGTCGGTCTGAGATGGTATTTAGGTTTTCCAAATTTTGCAAAATTGTTGATGGAGTGGGGGTGGAAACTAGCTATTATCATATTTCTTTTACAACAACGGCAAAAGTCATCGGAAGCCATTGCATAATCTTCCTCGAAATCACAAACAGAATTGCTGTCAGAGTTTCAGATGCTTCTCCATCACTCTGCAATCGTCATTTCTTTCATAGCTCTGATTGGTTATAGGTCTATCCAAAGGCATTTGAGCAACATCTGTTGGTGACGCCCCTTTGGAAATTATTTTTCTATGAAGCTTTGCCAGACCAGACCATAACTCAGTTACTACTGAGGATGGTCTGGTTTTAACCAGGCTAGTGAATCACAAAAGTCCTACAACCACAATGTAAAAAATTATTTAGAAAAAAAGTTACCTGGTTGCCTTAACATTTTGAGTTCATTATAATTAAAATTTTGAGTTAATACAATGACAGTTTTTTGAGATTCAACAACCTTTATTAAAATATTATGACAAGATTATGTAAGCATATTGGGTAATTGTGTGTTTTATTTCTGATGATGCAGTGAAACATGCCAAATAGTGCTACTTTCATGATTTATCAAAAATTTTATGTGGTTCAGATACAAAAATATTTTGAGTTTCTATTTATTAAGCAAATTTCCTTCATTGTAACAACTCAAATTTTTAATTTCAATAAACTCAAAATTTTAAGGCAACCAGGTTACTTACTTTTTTAAGTTACAACAAACAAAAAACAACCAATTTTTTTTTACAGTGCACCACTTTGCATTTCTGACATAAGTAAACTACTATAAAAATGTCAAAACAAAATGTTACATAAGAGTCTAAAAAACAGTGATTTTAATAACACAAACAGCAACACAAAAAAATCCAAGATTAAGAGCAAATGAAAACCATCACATCAGAAAACCCTTTTAAGCTACAATATAAGGCAAACAAGAGGAAACCGAGAAGGTATCTTTTTTAACCAAGAAATGCATGCAATGCACACTTTCAACCATAGACGAACCCAAGCAGATGCTTTCACGAGGTGCAGTTGGATAAAACCTCCCCATTCTTGGCTTGATAACTAAAGGAGTTAGAACCTCTGCACTGTTCTGACAGACTGAGTCCTAGCACTGTACAGAGCTGGAAGAAGCTTCCTCCGTGCCTTTCGACCGCCTCAAAAAAACGCTGGGAATGTGTAGAGTCGGAGGTGGGGAGGGTGGGGGTCTGGCTCGTGTATACCACACACACTCATACTATCACATGCTGGCGAGTGTACAGAGAGCGTGGTCATGTATCTGCTGACTTGCTCTGTGCAGGAGAATGTTGTTAAATACACAGGCGAAAGATTAAGCACTAGCTGGACAGGGAAATAAGATTCAGGAAAAGTCTCGATATAAGAAGGTTAAACCATTGGGCAGCGAGGCAATAAATTACATTTTAGCCCCTTCTATATCAGCACTTTGCTGCTACAGTAAGACTACAAGCACTATAAAAGTACACTTTCCATTACACAAAAACGCACAACATCCCCACAACTGGGACTTCTTCACATACATCTACCAAACAGGCCTGTCCTTGACCTCCCACTTGGATACTTGCATGTGATAAACTGCTTCCAGGTCAACAGAAGGTCAAGCCAATCGTCTTTCACAAACACACACACTCACACACACACACACACACACACACACACACACACACACACACACACACACACACAGACACACAGAACAGGAACATAACTACTTTAAGTTAACCGGGAAAAAATCCGGAAGTCACATAGAAATGAGCAATTATAGACCAATAACTAAGTATTCTTCCTGTAATGTCAAAAGTCGCAAAAAAATGAGTAGCGGAACAATTAATTACATATCTTAAAAATAGCACATTTTCTCTCCACCCACCTATGCAATTTGGTTTTAGACAAAAATACTCAACAGAAACTGCAAATTGTCTTGTGTTGGAAAATATTCAATCAAAGATGAACAAAGGAGGCATAGTTGGTGCTTTGTTTTTGGATTTCAAGAAAGCTATTGAAACTGTAAATCAGCATTTTACTCTCTTGAATACATTTTAACTTTCAACTGAGACAATTATGTGGTTTAAATCATATTTAAAAAAGAGAAAACAATGTTATAAATGCAACATCAGAATATATATATTATAATGTTGGAGCTCCACAAATTTGTATTTTAGGTCCATTGTTGTTTAGTATGTATGTAAACGATTTACCAAATGTCTGTCCTCCAGATGTTGTATGCCACATGTATGCTGATGATGTTGTGTTGTATGTTGTACACACACGAAAAACAACAAGAGGCTGCAAAGAAATTAACTAATACAATGAATATTGTTTCAAAATGGCTTATCAAATCACATATATATCCACAACCCTTTACAGCAAAGAGCCACATGCTTTGAACACAACAAATGGAACACAGCAAAATGGATGAACACGTGAACACAGAAACAGCAGCCCCAGCAAAGTTCAAACTACAAGAGACATACACAAAATCAAATGGGTCATCAGCAAGATCAATAACCTATGTGGGTTGCTATGACAACGACATTTGCCAATGCAAAGATAATAGTGAGCAGAAAGAGAAAGAAAGAAAGAAAGAAAGAAAGAAAGAAAGAAAGAAAGAAAGAAAGAAAGAAAGAAAGAAAGAAAGAAAGAAAGAAAGAAAGAAAGAAAGAAAGAAAGAAAGAAAGAAAGAAAGAAAGAAAGAAAGAAAGAAAGAAAGAAAGAAAAGAAAGAAAGAAAGAAAGAAAGAAAGAAAGAAAGGTTATTATCTTTGGGACTTGTAAAGAATCTTGCTGGCAGTCAGACTCGGAGGACTAGCTGCTATCACAGAAATCACATCCGCTCCCATGGCTGAAAGACAGTGGTTTCTAGGGAGCCGTCTTACTGGCCACTGAGAGGAAACAAACCAAAAACAATGAGCAGACTCATGGAAACTATGCTAGAGACCCAGCTTATTCATTATACAAATCATTATACAAATCCGAGCAGTGGTTTTGATTTGGTTTGATTTCAACATTAGTAAATATAATCTATATATATATTATACACTGATCAGGCATAATCAGACTGATTATCATGGCACCTGGTAATGGGTGGGATATATTTGGCAGCAAGTGAACATATTGTCCTCAAAGTTGTGTTAGAAGCAGGAAAAATGGGCAAGCATAAAGATTTGAACAAGTTTGACAAGGGGCAAACTGCGATGACTAGACGACTGGGTCAGAGCATCTCCAAAACTGCTGCTCTCGTGGGGTGTTCCCGGTCTGCAGTCAGTATCTATCAAAAGGGGTCCAAGGGAGGAACACTGGTGAACTGGCGACAGGGTCATGGGCATGCAATGCTCAATGGTGCATATGGGGACCGAAAGGTAGTCTGTGTGGTCCGATCAAACAGACGAGCTACTGTTGCTCAAATTGATCAAGAAGTTAATGCTGTTTCTGATAGAAAGGTGTCAGAATACAGAGTGCATCTCAGTTTGTTGAGTATGGGGCTGCATAGCCGCCGCAGACCAGTCAGGGTGCCCATGCTGAGCCCTGTCTACCGCTGAAAGCGCCAATAGTTCACATGTGAGCATCAGAACTCGACCACGGAGCAATGGTAGAAGCTGGCCTGGTCTGATGAATCATGTTTTCTTTTACATTATATGGATGGCAGAGTGTGTGTGCGTCACCTACCTGGGGAGCACACGGCACCAGGATGCACTATGGGAAGAAGGCAAGCCAGCGAAGGCAGTTTGATGCTTTGGCCAATGTTCTGCTGGGAAACCTTGGGTCCTGCCATCCATTTGGATGTTACTTTGACATGTACCACCTACCTAAGCATTGTTCCAGGTTTGAGGAGCACAACAAGAAGTTTGAGGTGTTGACTTGGCCTCCAGGTTTCTGCACTGTAAAAAATTATTCTTGTTTTTTGTTGGTTTAACTTAAAACAGTAAGTAACCTGGTTGCTTTAAAATTTTGAGTTTATTGAAATAAAAAAATTGAGTTGATACAATGAAGGAAATTTGTTAAATAGAAACTCAAAATATTATTGTATCTGAACCACATAAAAAATTTGATAAATCATGAAAATAGCACTATTTGGCATGTTTCACTGTGTCATCAGAAATAAAACACACACAATTCCCCAATATGCTTGAAAAATCTTTTAATAATATTTTAATAAAGGTTGTCGAATCTCAAAAAAATTTCATTGAATTAACTCAAAATTTTAATTTCAATGAACTCAAAATTTTAAGGCAACCAGGTAACTTTTTTTCTAAATAATTTTTTACAGTGTGTGGGATGTGCTGAACAAACAAGTACGATCCATGGAGACCCCACCTCACAACTTACAGGACTTAAAAGATCTGCTCTAACATCTTGGTGCCAGATACCACAGCACACCTTTAGGGGTCTAGTGGAGTCCATGCATTGACAGGTCAGAGCTGTTTTGGCAGCAAAACAACACAATATTAGGACGGTGGTCATAATGTTATGCCTGATCTGTTTATATATCAGGGGTATTTCCTCTGAGTAGGCAAGGAAGGTAGCCTGACAAGCCAGACCCACATCAAGATGTTTGGTCTGGAAACTCACCATTGACAGGGCTCAATCCGAGGGGCGGGATAAACGGTTGTCTTTCAAACTCCCTCTGCAAGCAATAGGATAGCGCTACACCAACCAGAGCAACAAAGGTGAAGCAGAGCTCGCTGACAGATTAAACATTCGCCGTATCCGGTCGGCTAAACTCCGAACACATCTTCCCTTTTTAAGAATGACTTCAGTGCCGTTCTTTGTTCTTTTCTCAGAGAAAAGCTTAACTCCAAGTCTTCCATAGTCGCGGTCAGAGCTGATTCGAAAGACCGCCGCCGTTCGCCAGTTTCTCTGTTTACTAGAAGCACGCAAACGCAACTCGGCCGTCGTCATTATGGCCCCGCCCACCGACTCTATACATGATGTGATTGGGCCGTCCAGATTTTGAGGAATACAGCTCAGATGAATATTGAGAGTTCCTAGACGACACTTGCGGGCAAATTAAATTCGCTGCCGCTAGGGTGCGTCTAGATTTCTAGGCTACAAGGGAGGCAGTGTCTCAAAAAAATGGATGAGAAAATATAAAATTTAATATAGATTAAACCATCACAAAAAGTACAAGATATGGCATTAAAAAGTTTAAAAGTCACTCTTGTTTCTAAAGTAAAGCTATCCAACTGTGACATTGACTTAAAACAGACCCACTAATGCATGCGGTGGGTTTAGTTGGGGTTAACTGAGAATGAATGCGGGGAAAGTCATGTGAGAGGAGGCCTTTTCTCCATCTCACTATAACTGGATATGATCATCAAGCATGATGACTATAGGGTTTTTAGTGAGCATTCAGCTTGGAGTAATTCAAGTGTTTACAAGCTTCATGACTGATGAAAATAAGTGGACTATTATTTGATTTGTGAACATTAGTTCACTAATCAAATAAATTGTTTTGGAATAAACGTGTAAAAGACTAGTTTGACTAAATTTATACTTGGTTTTAATAAACAGTATATTACATAGTGTAAACAAAAACTTTAATTGTACTTGGTCTCTCTTTTTTATGTTTATTTAACCACAAAAAAATTAAGTGTAACAGGGACATACATTTACACTTGATATATAAAAAACACCATTGCATACTACTGATAATGTATTATAAATAAAAAATTATTATTATTATTAATAGATATTATTTGCACATTATTGCATAATGAAAAAATGAATGTGACATAGGCTAAATGAGAGATTTTTATCCATAAGATCATTTACAAACATCAGGCATTAACACTAGACTAAGGGTACGTTTACAAGACAAAGATGTAGTAAAAATGGAAAAGTTTTTGACAACATTGTCAAAATGATCCCTGTTCACACAGATCAGCGAAAAAGACTAAAAACACTATATCACCAGGCAAGTAGTTGGCAATCTTTTTTTTTCACAATTTTTTTTCCAGTTTTATTTTCACAAATTTGTGTTTTTGTGGTTTACACAGAGATGATAACAGTATCGTTTTCAAAAACGTGCACACTGAAACACGTTTTTCAAAAGGCCCCAAACCACTGTCGTCATAAAAATTCTGCTTTTATCTGAAAACCGTGTCATGTAAAAGGCCCCTAAATATTGTATTACTATTTTCCATATTACCAAAACCCATCAATTGAAAACCAGTGAAATCTAAAACTCAGAAATGGGACATTCACGGCTGTGTCATTGGAGACTGCACTCTGAAATACATTTAGACAGCCCATTTCACAACCTGACACAGAGTCAGGCGCCATTCACCCATCCAGCTGATCACTATATTTAATTTCTAATTATGCCTGGAATACAGAAGCCAATAAATCAAAAGTTAATTAAAGTCATGGATTCATCTTTAGCGGCGACTCAATCATCTCAAACCCATTAACACTGCAGAGGGACAACTACTGTGTGAGTGTATGTTCATGTAAATGGAGAGAAGGAGAGGAAGCTAGACAAAAACCTGAAGCAGGGTACATGACCTTAGTTTAAAAGGTTTGGGATTTTAATTTTTTTAATCACCATGACAAATGCAGCACGCATAATGTCAGAGTGTACCAGAGCATGGCTAGAAATAAATGATTTTCTATCAGTATTCACATTATTTTCACAATTTTCACATTATTTTATTGACACTATTTTCACAGCAATTTATAATGATGTCACAAAATGTCAACAAATTGCTGCTTTGACTGAAACAAAAGCTCTAGGTGAACCAAATAGAGATCGATCATCAATTTCTGGTTTCAGAGCCTGCAGCCTTTGACTGGAAATCATACCTACAACATTCCCACTGATTGCACAAAACATGCAATACAATGTTCAAACACACACACACACACACACACACACACACACACACACAAAATCTACTAACTCAAACCAAAATAACAAAAGAAAAATCAAGCATTGTTTGCCAAGTCCTCCAGCCAACGCCTAACATAGAGGAGGGGTTTTGTGAAGAAAGAAAAAAATAAATTGATGCGTTACCCCTTACAAACAACAGCAATAAGTTATTTACTTCATACAAGGCAAGTTGCCATAGCAACAGACAAGGGGAAGCCTGATACTGAACACTGAATGTGATCAAAATCTTTTTAAAAACACCAAAAATTTGGGTATGTTAGACAAGTACCACAGTGTATACTAGTTCACCCGAAAAAAAGCAACAACAAAAAACTATTAAAAAAAAGGAGGAACATCTGCCATCTTCCTTTACACAGCATGAGAACAGGGACTGCAATAATTAAGAATGACACATTAATCTCCATTAATCTTTTTGGAGCCAAGCAGCGCAGAATCCCAGGGTCCAATGTAATGAACGGAGGATCTTCTCACTCTTCCATTCTTTCTGTCTCTCTTCTCCTCTCTAATACTGTATTTTTCTCTCTTGTGCCCAATTATTCTTTTCTCATATCTTTGCTCTCCTTTTCACCAGCTGGTGAACCATCTAAATCCCTATTAATGATTGCAAGACCCTTAGTATTACACAAACAGATCTCATATGCATATATATGCATTTTATAAAATTAAAAACTGACCTTTTTATTCATTAACAGGAAGTGAGGAAACAGCATCAAAAGGGATCATAACAACTAGTGTAACTCCTAGCCATCCACATAAAGTTTTTGTCATTTCAAACAACACCTTGGCCATTCAGGATCATAAATGGATTATGTGTGATGTTCAACTGTAGTTATCATGAATGAATGTCTTACTTTGTGAACAAGTAGGAGGTGTCCTATCACGTATCCGCTGCCCACTCTGCGCTTCCTCTCCCAGGTCAACCAGTTGCCAAAAGCCCCTCCCCCTGTCGTCACGGCGATCGAGGCGAAGGCGGAGCCTGACGCTCTGCACACCCAGGACGCTTGGTATCCAGGAGACAGTGGAATCCTCCAAATCCCTGCCACGCAGTCTCATTCCCACAGCGACTCACGCATCGACCAAAACATTACACTGGGAGACACAAACACACATAATTGAGAGCATTAGACTAGTGTGCATCAACTCATTGTCAGCTGTATCTAACAAGTAGCCGAAAATCTAATGTAAACAAAATGAGAAATAAATGTTAAATGGCTTCCTTCGCTCTCTGAGGAGAGGAGTGAAAAAGCAGGCTACGCCATTGACATGTCATTCTCAATAATAAAACACTGGGAACTTAAAGGTCGATATGCAAATCTTTGAAGACTTTTTTTTTTTAACTACTTTCCCCCCCAAAAAAAGTAGGTTGAAAAAACCCAAAAACTGTCTAGAAACGGGTTTTCTGGATAGACAGCTGTCAGTGACGCCATCTTGTCTCGGTGTACAATGAAAAACAAATAATGAAAAAAATAAGCAAGAACAAAAACGACTGACAAGTCATTCTTGACAATATGTGTTTAATGTGCATTTATACTTATAGGGGAAAATGTGGGGTTTGTTATATATTGAATGATTTCAAATTTTCTATTAAAGAAGTTAGCGCTTTGTTTTTAGTGTGAATATATTGTTGTGCTTCTTCAGTTTTCCTCTGGGTGTAAACAGACCTCATTATCTTGAAAGAAAATGCAGAAAAGCATTTGCATCAAGGTGATCCAAGAAACTTTTGGGCAACATCAAGCTTCAAGGCATGTTTGTCAGTGCAATAAAAAATAAATCAGACCAAGTGCTTTTTCTGGCAAAGGAATATATCTTGGCAGCCATTTCTGAACCACCAAAAGAGCATACTTGTTATTCCGCAGATTGGGGATACAATACAACTTCAAAGTAAAGATGACCTAAAGTGGTCAGGACATACCACAGACACACACACACACACACACACAAGTCTGGTTCACCATCTCTGAAGAACTCTCCATAGATGTAATGTTTTTTTTATACGGTACAAACTGTATATTCTTTCCCCTTACACCAACCCGACCCCTAAACCTACCCATCACACAAAACTTTCTGCATTTTTTCATTTGGAAAAAATTTAACTAGACACGAGTCTTCATGAGTCAATGTGCATTCAGATTGAAGTCCCCACTGGGATAGAAAAACATGTGCGCGCACACACACACACGCACGCACACACACACACACCTGGTTCACTATCTTTGTGGGGACTCTCCATAGACGTAATGGTTTTTGTACCGTACAAACCGTATTTTTTATCCCCCTACTCTGCCCCTGCCCCTAAACCTACCCATCACAGGAAACATTCTGCATTTTTACTTTCTCAAAAATACTCATCATGTATGATTTATAAGCCTTTTGAAAAGTGGGGACCGCTGGCTGGTTCCAACAATGTAGGTAATCTCAGGTTTTACTATCCTTATGGGGACATTTGGTCCCCACAAATGTAATATAAACAAGGGCACACACACACGCGCGCATTGGGTTTTCCTAAACCCTTACATAAAACAATTTATTTTTTAAAAATCTATAATAATTTAGTATGATTTATACGTTGTTTAAAAAAAAAAAAAAAGTCCCCACAAATTCAAACATTTCTGATATTACTATATTTGTGCACTGTAAAAATTTAGAAAAAAAGTTACCTGGTTGCCTTAAAATTTTGAGTTCATTGAAATTAAATTTTTGAGTTAATACAATGAAATTTTTTTGAGATTCTACAACCTTTATTAAAATATTATGTGTGTGTTTTATTTCTGATGATGAAGTGAAACATGCAAAATAGTGCTATTTTCCTGATTTATAATTTTTTTTTATGTGGTTCAGATACAAAAATATTTTGAGTTTCTATTTATTAAACAAATTTCCTTCATTGTATCAACTCAAAATTTTAAGTTCAATAAACACAACATTTTAAGGTAACCAGGTTACTTACTTTTTTAAGTTAAACCAACAAAAAACAACCCTTTTTTTTTTTTTTTTTTACAGTGTGGGAACATTTGGTTATAAGTTTTAACAGGACAAAAACACACACTTTACAGGAAACTGTGGATTTTCAAACTGATCAAACTACACATGTAATGTGCATGAGTTTCTCCACTGCAAAGCTACATTTCCCATGAGGAATGAAGTCACTTACTGCACTAAGTCAGTCATATAGGGTGAATTGTGGATGATTAGAACACTTTTTCTCATCTCAATGGCAAAAAGTGTCATAAAAACATCATATTTTATTTACTGTGCTTTATCTTTCAGAAACTTAGACTGCAACAAATTCAGAGGATACTGGAGCCATAAAACCAACTAAAGAGAGTCTAACCCTCAAAGTACCCAACCTGACTTAAAGGTATAGTTCACCAAAAAAAATCCAAATTTACTCACGCTCATGTCATTCAAATTCTATACAACTTTCTTCTGTGTAACACCAAAGAATATTTAATGAAGGATGTTCATACAAACAGTTTTGATTCCTGTTGGCTTCTATTGTTTGGTAAATACATACAATAAATAAGTCAATAGGAACCTAAACTTTTTGTATACCAACATTCTTTAAAATATGTTTTTAGCAGAAGACTAAAGTCATACTGGTTTGTAATGACACAAGGTCATGTAAATTAGGACAGAATTTTCACTTTTTGGAAAACAATTCCTTTAAGCTTCACCAAAAGAATTCCTTTCTTCAGAATTCCTTTCAGTCCTCAGATTCCTGTCCTTTATAACCACAAATAAACTATTTCCATTCCTTCTCAGCGTCAAAACAAAATGTGCATCATGAAAATCAGATGTTGGATTTGGGTTTTAAAAAAGCAATGACTTCTACTGACCAAAAGAAAAGTAATCATAATAAAAATGAGATGCAAATTAGCCAACATGTGCCAAACAGTAGAGCTATTGTTAGGAAAAATTGGACTGAATGAGAATAGATGACATTTTACCACACAAGACAAAAAAAGTAAAAGTCCCTTCCTCTCCTTCTTCCTGCCTTTTAATTTCTAATTTAAGCATCCTTTGAGCCATTTCTTTACTATCTTAAGAGGATATCTAAGCATTTAAAGCATTCAAATTCATGGTGCATCAGGTTTTTTCTGTCACGCATGTGAACCATTAAATGAACCAACCTAGTTTTCATGAATTCACATTTTACTGGTTGTTCGTATCCTTTGTGGCTTTTTTGATACATGCATTCACTAACATAATCCTAAACAAGGGGATTGAGTTCAACCGTTTCCATAGCTAACTCATGCAGTTTAAGTTATGCTTTTATTTGTCCAGTTTCCCTGCTAAGAGAAACATTTTATCTTACAGTGCGCTTCAAATCACTGCTAAATTTGTTTTAGAAGGTAAGGATCGCAGCATTTGATAAGAGTACTACACTGTATTACATGTTTGAAGTAGACGTTTAAATTGTGCATTATGGTGTATGGAGTTCACAGACTCATTTTAATTTAACAACCAAATCAATGTGGTTGGCCTTTGAATATTTTGTAAGTGAGCTAACTCCAGGGAAACACTAGTGTAACAAAGGGTTGTAAACAGTGACCAACGGGTGATGTAAGTCAGTTTATCGGGGGGGTTAAGTAATCACTACTTATAATGAAGCATTCAGTTTAATGAGAGTAATGGGACCCAGTAATATTACACCTTGACAGCAGGATTACATTCGATACTACCTTAGCCATCAGCACAACAAATCAGTGCAAAAGAAAGCTCGATTTCACTACCACAAAAGTAGAACGTGAACCCTTATTCCCTTTTAGTTCTTGTATAATAAAGAAAAAACCAAGATGAGTAATCTGGATGCAGAAGTTTGCATGCTTTGCTCTCACGGCAGACCGGCAGCTGCCCCTGTAATAATGTCTGCCCTTTCAGATAATCCTTTTAGTGAGGGCCACACTTGGCCAGTGCTTTATTAGCATTCATCCATATTTTATCATATTTATTCGTATTTGCCCTTGTGCTCTGTAGGCTGAGAGAGGCTTAGCCTCCCCTTGAGAAATTACTTTAGCAGCAAAAGACACATTCAGAATTTAAACATTAAAATTCACTTGTGCCCAGGACAAATACAAACTGACTCTTGATTCACATTCACCACGCGCACACACACACACACACACACACACACACACACACACACACACACACACACACACACACACACACACACACATACACACACACACACACACACACACACACACATACACACACACACACACACACACACACACACACACACACACAAACACACACACACACACAATTATAATTCTGGAATGTTAAAACGCTTAAAGGTTAAAAATGTTTAATAAATATAAAATATGTTTAAAATCATGACAATCACGGATTAAAACTCAAGACATATCAGTGGCCTAAAAAAGCTCTTTTAATTTACAGTGAGGGGTCACATGAGGTTGACATGTTGAGACAATATTGGCTGATTTTTTATTTATTTCTTATTGTTCATTTCATGCTTAATTCCCCTATTTCTACATTTAGAATACCATTGCATAATCTAATGCTCACGTAACATTCATTTAATAATTAAACACTAAATTAAAAAAATTATCATTAAATATTAACTAACATTGTTAAATGCAATCAAATCTCAAATTTAATATGCCTTTTTCATACTGTAAATTATCATGTGGTGATGCTTAAATTCATGTATAATATTTACAATCTATTAAATTTTTTAATGTTCTATTATTTATTTATTTGACAAAATATAATAGAATTCTAATATCGGCCACTGCATGAATATACATATTAAAATAGAATTATAATACACTAATAATGACTATTGTTCAAGGGTTCAGTAAGCTTCTTTTTTTAAAGAAATTAATACTTTTATACAGCAAGGATGCATTTACCAAAAAAGACAATTAAAACTATTTCAAATAAATGCTTTTCTTTTTTTCTTTCTTTTTTTAAAAACTGTCACAAAAATATTAAGCAGCACAACTGGTGTGATTATAATTTTTTTTTTTTAATCTTGGGCACCAAATCAGCATATTAGAATTATTTCTGAAGGGTCAGAAAACTTTTCAAACAAAGTTGGGAGCATGAAATTGTCCAACATGTCTTGGTATGCTGAAGCATTAAGAGTTCCTTTCGCTGGAACTAAGGGGCCAAGCCAAAACCCTGAAAAACAACCCCACACCATAATCCCCCCTCCACCAAACTTGGCACAATGCAGTCAGGCAAGGTGATGTAAGGCTTGGATACAACTGCTCGGCCATTGTTGTTGTTCTTAATTGCTTCCACTTTGTTATAATACCACAGTTGACCGTGGAATATTTAGTAGTGAGGAAATGTCATGAATGGACATATTACACAGGTGGCAACCTATCACGGTACCGTGCTTGAATTCACTGAGCTCCTGAGAGCGACCCATTCTTTCACAAATGTTTGTAGAAGCAGTCTGCATGCTTAGGTGCTTGATTTTACACACCTGTGGCCATGGAAGTAATTGCAACACCTGAATTCAATGATCTGGAGGGGTGTCCCAATACTTTTGGCAATATAATGAATTTGAATATTTTAGTTAAATCTAGGAGGTGGAGCCAAGGGGCAAAAGATTTAGAAGAAAGCCACATATAAAAAAGGTAACTGGGAAAGTACAATCAGAATCGGAGAGGGTCTAACAATAATGAATGGTCAAGCGATGTGGGGAAGGTCTTGTAAACATAAAAATAAGGGAGTTCTTGGTGAGGATCATCTAAGTGACCTTGAAATTTCACCCAGCTGTAATCATACTCTCAAGAATCCCTTCAGAAAATTGCAGAGCTCATATCGGCACTTGGAAAGGTACTCTTTCTACTCTACGGCAAAAAAGATTAGCCACTTTTGGGCCAATCAAGTCTTATTTCAGGTCCATTTTCAGACCGGGAACAAGGGTGAATTTTGAAGTACCATGTGTGGCGATCTATTATACTGCTGATATCTCTGATGCCTCAACACAAGGTCAACAGAAAATTATTTATCTATCTATCATGTAGTGGTATTTCCTCACATAGAAAATACCATAAAGTGTAAAAGGGCAGGGCTGTTTTTGCATGACCCTGAAGTGCTCTGTGACGCCAGCATGTTTTTCTAACCTTGTAAGCAAACACACTTTCACACAGTCCATCTCTAGCGGCTTATTTGGTTCAATAATAAAGAATGTGTGTATCCACTTATTCACTCTGACACAGTGCCTGAGGGTCTGTTAATACACACACCACTGCATTGTGTATGTGTGTGGGGGTGTCAAGGGGGAAAGGGACCTTCACAGGAGACATTTCAGGCGTACTTAATCCCTGAAGTTGCTTTTTTTCCACACAAAAAAACCAATACATTACTGGGGGATTAATAATTATTCCCAAATGATGACTACAAAGTTTCATGTCATTAAAGCCCAGAAGAATAAGAAATGATGGCCCACAAATGGTTCTGACAATACTTCATCATTTCCTCCTGCAAAACGTAGTTTATATATCTGAATGCAATAAAGCAAAGCAAACCAGCTTTCTTATTCACAAATCACACTATCAGGGGCGTGGGACTGGGGGGATAAAGGGTACTGAGTAACCAGGGCCCAAGGCAGGGAAGTCCATTTCCTATACATACACATACATGGTACGGGGGCCCAGCAAGATGGTTTGTACCCAGGGCCCAAAATTTGGTGCTACGCCCCTGCACACTATTGCCCGAAGGCTGATGCACTGCAGGCCTTTAGTACTTGAGGGATTGGCAGCAAAACAAGAGCCAGCCAGCACAGGTGGGGCAGATAGGATGTCCCAGTGGAGTAAAACACATAAACAAGCCTACCCAGAGGAAATGTTTATTACTCAGAGGTTGCATCTTCCTAAATCAGGAGAGTTAGATATCTCAGTAATGTTTCATTAAAGTATCAACTTGGTCAGATGTTTTCTAATCTTTAGGATAAATAAAAACAGACACAAACAACACTTATTGGACATTGAATTATACAATCTTTGAGTTCATAATCCAAATCTCTGGCTTTTAATCGCAGTATTTGCCAGTTCCGAGACATTACTGATGAGATCTCTTCTGAAACTCTTGTGAGATTGATGGGGTCATTTTCTCTTCAGATAATCTGGAGAGCAGGAGGTTTAAGCATTTATCTCCATTTAATCTCATTACTAGGATAAACAGTTAGACATTAATCACATCTCATCTTTAAATTTTATTTCCTGTAGGTGTAATTAAAACGGATCTAAAAATAAAATATAATGTCATATTTTATAAATGCTATTTCTTAGTATTATTATAAGTAAATAAAAACATTTGCTAGGCTATTCTGCAGATTCAAAGTTGCACAAATTCAAAGACTACGTCTAGTTTGTTACAGAGCTCCAACGTAGATCTCAGTGATATCCATAAGTGCAATCTTATTTCAAGTTCCTCTCATAAACAGACAGATATGTAATGAACAGTAGCCTAAGTTATTAGTCTATGTAAATTAAACACCAATCAGACGACATCGCAGTGACCATTTCATATTTGCATCGATGAACTTGGCGTCTCGAATGGCACTGACAACAGCAAAGATCCACTTGGAAAAAACAACAAATGTCGAAATGATTTACCTCTGCTTGTCGCAGCTGCAACGCTTGTTAGATTGTCGTCTGTCCGATTCGTGCAGAACACTTTACCCCAACAGCAGCAGCTGGACTGCGGGCTCGATTTTCTTCCCGCGCCGCCGGTGCAGAAGTGAATTCGCGCGAGGACCGCGGCCAGGGCTCCGAGAGCAAAAAAAAAAAAAAAAAAGCAGCCGGTTTCGCTTGCACGCAGACACGGTGCCAAACTGATCCGCACCCCGGGGATCTAATTAAATGGCAAGGCACGGGGGCGTATGGTGAAACGTTTATATTTCGCCGAGGTATGCAAAACGATGTAGAGTAGCCTAAAACACCCACACAGGATATCCGACTGTATCCCAAAATCTATTGCATAAATACTGCATATGTGTGTGTGGAGCTGGAAGTCTTGGGTTTTGGAACAAACCCACTTGAACCCACATGAAGCTTGTTTGTGAAATTCCGTGGAGGATTGTGAGCTGTTTCCGATCCGGTTATTTTCGCTAATAAACTGTTCAACGTTTCTGAATTGTAGATTTTTACAGTTGTTAATTGTCAACAGACACGTGTAAGAAAATACAGCAGCAGTGCATTTGATTAAAATGTTTTGCATCAACAACTGTCATTTCACAAGCCAACTATAAATACATTTATCAGTTTCGTTTTTTAACTAGGGCCTACATAAATACAACATTGTTATTTTTTTAATAAGTTCACTGCCATTTTTATTGCAAATTACAGTAAGCTTCATAAGCTAATTTTATCAACCAGCTTCACACCATTCAGCTGTAGGCTACAGGTAGATGTAAAATGTAAAAATAGTTATCACTCAGTATGTTTAAGAATTTAAATTATTTGGAGTGTTGAGATAATCAATTTAAAAAAAAAAAAAAACTTAAATAAAAATCTATAAAAACGGTCTTTCATTTATTGTTGTTGAGTTTATTAGCTACGTCTTTAACTATTTATTTGTTTATTTTATATTTTGAAAATGTATCTCACTGTTCTTTGAGGTCATTTAGTCCCAAGCTATTCAAAATCAGAAGGGGTGAAAAAAGAGGGGGGAAAATTCATGTTGGTTTTGGGTGTTGAATATGTATCGCAACCTGTTCGGGAAGCACAAGGTCAGTGTGACGAATTATGTTGGTTTCTCACTGAGGAAATATAATTTATAACGCTATAGCCTACATGTGATAAAAATGATGAAAATACGGCAAATTTATGAGCATAGACATATCACGGAAATCTGTTTAAATATCAAAGCATGGAGCGCCTTGATACCCTATCTCTTCTATTGCCCTCATTCGGATTTTTAAATCAGTAATAGCATGACGTGTCAACGCGTGACTTGACTTTACTCTAGTTTAACATTTAATTGCTTAACAGTAAATAAATAAATTAAGACTTCAAATGCAAAAGCCTCTAAATGACGTTTTTCTTTAAAATTTGTATTTTTGTCAGGCTTAATCTAGGTTTCTACCCAAGTAGTTCTGAATGGGCTTTACTGGGTTTGAAGTTTAGAGTAACCTATTTGATGAACGTCTACTGTGTGCGGAGAGCATTCAACTCAGTAGCGTTATCTCATTTTTGACCGAGGTGGCTTTTAGAGGCATTTGCATTTAAAGTCTATATAAATATTACGTAAAAAAGTTCGATGAATACAAATTATTCAGGAACATTTACTCACAGGATATTATATATATATATATATATATATATATATATATATATATATATATATATATATATATATATATATATATATATATATATATATATAAATTGAGATACTGCTATCAATATTTAGCATTATTTAGACATTTAAAGAGCATTTGGTTCTCCTTTGATTTAAAAAATTCAATTGCAAATTTGACTGTGTGTGTAGACAAATGTATTATATGGGTGAGCCTCATATAGAAATTATATCTATGAGCCTCATAAAGATGCAGGAAATGGGTGTTTGAAAATAAATGGGATTCTGATGTCTAGATTTCACAGACCAGGGACCCCGGGGCCATCAATGCAGAAAAGGCAGGATTTTGTAGCACTTAACTTTCTTTTAAAGTGTTTATGAAAATGTCATGAAAAATGAAGAAATAAATTTTTTATTCAAGGGCTGAAAACCTGAGTACCTTTAGACAATTAAAGATCAGTCTAGTAAGTTCTTAGAACCATGCATGTAACAAAGAATAATGCATCTCAAAGCTGTTCAATCATGTGTAATCAAAAGGAAAATCATTTAAAAAGTTATTTTATTTAAATACAAATAATATATATTTTCCATTTACAATGACAGTTTTCTTGTAAACAAAAGTGGCAGATACTGTTTACTAGGCAATCACCCCTTTTTCTGGCCGGCAAGTTTCTCTCTTTGTGTGTTTGTGTGTGTGTGTATGCGGAGACATGAATTCTTATAATCTGTGCGCTTCAGTCACAGCATGTATTCTGAGGCTACAATCCTTTTTGAAGCTATAATACTAAAAATGTCTATTTATCTGCAAAACCATTATCATTTTATAAAATTGGTTAAGTGTGTGTGTGTGTTACATGCAGCCAGAATATGACACTTCCCCGTGTCAATAAAGATTACATTGTGTTTATGCTAATTAACACAAAGGGAAATAAGTAAAATAACTTTCTACAGATGTTTGCAATTTTCCAAATGTAACTATAAAATACATTAGTTATTGGGAACAAACAAGAAAACCCAATTTCCTGTCATAAATTCATGAATTGAAAAAAAGAAAATTAACAATAAATGGAGAGATTATCATTTCATATGCATTTCTACATTTCAAATAATTTCCTATAAGTCAACATACCCTCTCCCACTGATTGATAAATAAACGGACCAGACTAGCATTTTCACAACCACTAAATCAGCACTTCCAATACGCTTTCAGACCTCCCACTGGTGCAAAATAAACATTTAAATGGGACGAAAATAATCATATTCAAAGAATTTTTATATCTACCCTTAATTTTTAATCCCTGTTGCCATTCCGCCACGCACAAAAACAAAAGAAAAACTTATAGATAAACACTGACCCTCAATTATTCCCATCACTCATATTGGTGTTTTTGCATCACAAAGCATTTGTGATATTTGTGACCACTTAAAATTCTATTCATTGAATAAGGCATTCATATTTGATGAGTGGAATGTAAAAAATTATTATATATATATATATATATATATATATATATATATATATATATATATATATATATATATATATATATATATATATATATATATATATCTCAAGATAAACTATCTATAATCTATAAACTGACAGATACAGATCCATGGGATACCAAAAGTCCTGAAGCCATTCATTCATTTATTTTTGGTTTAAATTCCACCCAACGATCCTTTACTGCACTTACGACCAACAAATTGATGAGAAAAGATCTGTACTTGTGTACATTCACGATAGAAACATAGGCTCTTTGTAACAACCGCATTCTGCAACAGTGGGGAATTTTCTGTTTCCAGTTCAAAAAGTCAGTGGGAGAAATATATAAGGGGGAGAGAAAAAAAAATTCACATTTCAATATTCAAAAGTTAGAATTTTGGGGTTTAAAAGAAATTAGGCCGTTAATACACACTGGCGTGAAATCAGTCGTATAACTACCTGCTTATTTGTGAAACAGCGGAACGATAGCTCTAGGTAAAGCAACATTAAAAGTTAAATCAGGACTAAACAGTAGACCTGGCTGTGGAATGTCTGCAGTCATTTTCGTGAGGCTGAGACAACCTGCGCTTGTGACGAGAAGCTGGAAGTAGTTAAGATAGGTGAGATTTATAAATGTATTGACTTTTCACACTTCATGACAATGGAGGACAATTTAAGATGCAACCCACAGCAGTACTGCCCCTTCCCCCATAATTCCCGCTCAAACAGCTCTGAGCGCACCGTGTCCTTGTGCTCACTCTAGATTACACTTCACACAGCCTCGTAAAAGTGGAAACACCTGGTAAATCTGATATCTAATAAACTACGAAATGATAAGGTAGAAAACACCCTTGAAGCATAAACGGCGACATTGAAAAATGACAGTCATGAGGTGTGATTTTTCAGCGGTACTCCGGTTTTTATTTTTCCCGACGCATTGGTTGGTCAGACATCTTTTTCGTCAAGTGGAGAGGAATCTGAAACACAGCTGGACTCCACAAATAACCACTGTGACAGCCCACCGATAACGACTGGATGAACGCAGGGAAAGATAACCAACAGTTCCTCAAGTCTTACTTTGATTGGCCAAATAAACGGTTCAGACAGATTTGTGATTCATGAGTGTTTTAAACAGGAAGATGGGGCGTCAACGTCCTTGTCTCCTGTTTGCCTCCGGTGTGTGGCGGCCCAGAAGACGGCAATGGTCTGGGGCTATGTGAGCATGTGGGAGCATGTGTGTGTGTGTGTGTCTGTGTGTGCGCATGATTGGGCACATGGGTGTATGAGCTGTGCTCAAGTCTGCATGAAATGACTGGTTTAGTCGTTGTCTTCTTCATCTTCCTCAGACTCCTCAATGCCATCACTGTCCTCTGGGTCATCCTCCTCTTCCTCAGTTTCTGGGATATCCCACTGTGGGTGGTTATCCAACATCGCCTTCGCCTCGTGAACCTCCAGCTATAACGAAAGACAATTAAAGATCGCAAAGATTCTAATGGCTGCAGAAAAATCAGCTTTGCAATCACAAAATTACTTTTAAAATATATTCAAATATACACCCTTGTGTGCGTGTGTATTGTTGCATAAAATACTTTAGACAAATATTGAAAAAAAAAATGAACAAATAAGGAGCATTTCTAAATAAGAGAGAACGACAAAAAAACTGACCTTGAGTGGCTTGACCTGATCTAATCCCATGAATGAATCTGATCTGAGAATCACAGAATATTGATAGTTTCCGGTTTTGGATGGAGCGGGGAATTTCAGTTCAACCTGAGGCAAACAGGAAGTTTACATTATTATTGGTCACTTCACACAACTCAGCCAAATCTAATACGGAGGAGTAATTTGGAGATATGGGGTGATTTATGACCCTTTTGTTTACATCCTTGCATTCTCATGCTCCTCACAGAGAGGAAGCACTCACTATGTCAGACAGAATTATGACAGGCATCTGGCTGTCCTGTAGCCAGACAGACACTGCAGTATGGAGGTTGCCTGGCAACAGGCTATGGGGAAAACTGCTGCGCAGGAGACTCTGCAGCTACCGCCATTCAGCCAGACACTCTCTCTCACACACACACACACACACACACACACACACACACACACACACACACACACACACACACACACACACACACACACACACACACACACTTCCATTTTATTATATTAAAATGATAGCACACCATATTGCAATTATTTTAGTGATTTGTTTTTCCCATTATGTATTCCAGTTCTGAATGCCTGGGTTTTCCTATTATAAGACTTGCACACACACACAAAAAAAACCCACCTAATTAGCTGACTGAAAATCTTGCTTCGCTCTAAATGGAAGTGCACAATCATAGAATGCCACAACTTACTGCCATAATTATGAACAAATTAGAATAATAAAGAGATTTTTGGGTTCCCACTTTCATTAACAACTTTCCATGACCAGTCAATTATGATTAGTGGAAAAGGATTTTTAAAAATCATTCAGACTGATTCAATAATGAACATTTTGCATACCATTCACTTCAGGTTATTAAAAGTTAACTAAAACAAAAAAATGTATATTATATTATATATATATATATATATATATATATATATATATATATATATATATATATATATATATATACATTTTTTTGTTTTTTGTATATATATATTTATTTATTTATTTTTTTGTGTAAGACCCTGTGAGACCCCTGTTCATCTTCGGAACACAAATGAATTTATTTTTGTTTAAATCTGATGGCTCAAAGGCAGCAATGACATTTCCTCTCTCAAGACCCATAAAAGGCACTAAAGACGTCATTGCAAAGTCCATTTCACCACAGTGGCTCTACAATAATTTTATGAAGCGACAAGAAACATTTTTAGCACAAAAACTAAATCTAAATGATGACTTTTATTCAAGTCTTTGTCTTCTGTCTGGGCCTTTGACGTGAACTCACGAAGCACCACAACACAAGCGTGAGAATATGACTTAGAGCCCTTCATTTTGCGGTTTTGATAAGGCACTTTTATGTGCTTTTATTCGTTTCTCACGGTTCGGGCATCCAGGAAACACACACTTTAGCACAATTTTGAGCACTCAGGGATGCACACATGTATGGTCAAAAAAGAAAGGTAAATTAACCCCCAATTGTCGGCCTGTCTGAGTTTTGTTGACAGACAAGGCGGCCGTCTCGTAATTCTCTATGCAGAAAAAACCCTGTATAACATTATAAACCAACAACAATCTAACCTCCGGTTATCTTACCAGAGCTTTGCCAGTAAGATGGGAAGGCGCAGTGCCAAACTCTGGTCTCAGAGAGAACTGTTTCAGTGGCAGATACCATAGATGGTAAAAGATACGCAGTCAGAAGAGAAACTAGCGGTTCACCCGCACACATTGGTGCTCAGTGTTCTGATTTACTTAGCTCATAATTACTGTTTGGTGGAGGCAATCCAGTATTACTGTTGGTGAAATTATAACACCCCCCCCAAACCAAAACCTGGATATACTAAAATTCCATGACTGTCCAAGCACTGAGCAACATAATGTCCTCCTTTAAAAAAAAAAATGAAAAATTGTGATAGAGCACAAACAGGTGTTTGTAGCCTCACCTCCTCTGTGTCTTTGAGTGTGCACACATGATTGGGCATAGACACCAGCGTCTGCTCCTTCCTATCTGCGATGTAGAGCCACCACCACTCCTGTTTCTCCTCAGGGAAGTACAGGCTGTAGACAGGGTGTGTGACCTTAGACTTGGTCTCCAATAGAGCCCTTTCACGACGCTGAATGCTCTGTTGTAGGGCCTCCCATTCCTACAGAAAAGATGTGCTGGTTATGGAAAGCTGCACTGCAGTAACTACCAACAACAGCCACTCATCCAAGGGATACAACACACACCTCCTCATCGTCCCCGGCAATCTCGTCCAATTCTGTGTCACTCTGCTTGTCACTCTCCTCATCTCTCTCGCTGGGCGAGTCCTTATTTGCCTCAGCTTCATCGGATTCACTGCCTTTATCAGAGAGATCGTCCTCTTCCTCTTTTGATGCAACAACTTCCTGTGAATGAAAACATGAATGTGCAATGGGATGAAATATTAGTTTTTTCTGTCAATAATAAAATCACAGAAAATTTGCATCACAGTAAAACTGACTAAAATGAATGAATAAGACATGTATAAACACTACCATTCAAAAGTTTGGCGCTCGAAAGGTTGTTTTTTTTTTTTTAGGTCTCTTATGCTCACCAAGACTGCATTTATTTAATAGAAAAATACAGTAAAAACAGGCATGTAGTGAAATATTAGAATTAAAAAACAATATCTTTTTTCCTGTGATGGCAAAGCTGAATTTTCAGCAGCCTTATTTTCTTATTTTTCAGCATATTTTCATTCACCAGTCTTCAGTGTCCCATGATTCTTCAGAAATTGTTCTACTATGATGACTTGACACTCAATAAACATTCTTATTATTATCAATGTTGAATACAGTTCTTCAGGATTCTTTGATGACTGGAAAGTTAAAAAAAACAGCAATAGAAATATTTTGTAACATTATATGCATCAATTTAATGCATCCTTAATTAATAAAAGTACTTATTTCTTACTGATTAAACTTACTGACCTTAATCTTTTGAAAAGGAATACATGTTGACTAAGGCTTAGCAATATATCAAAATATGTACATATCGCAATATGCAAATTGCAACCACATGCAATATCTGAATGATTTGTAATAGGCTACTTCAACATTGTGAAAAGTGTACGTTTTAGCTCAGTGCATATAGCAGAGAATCGTCAGGGCACGCGACTGTTATTATGTGACTTGCTTGATGTTAAAAAGAGAAACCGAATGAGTGTCAATAGGATCCGTGCATTAGCTCTTAAAGTGACAGGCGGTTAAAATAGTAAAGCTGCCTGCCAACAACAGAAGAACGAGAGAAAATCAATCAGTGCTCTAGGCTGAATAACCTTTGCAGATTATTATGTATCCGTGTGTATTTATTTCATGTTAAATGATGTTTTAATTTTTTAATCATCCACCCCTGGTTCAGGTGTATTTGTTTACCTGGATGTTCTTGATGATCAGTTTTTTGTATTTGTATTTAAATATTTGCATTACATTTTTTGTTTGTTTACATTGATATTAAAATTATATTGTCAGATCCTGCTAAAACACTGCTGGTAACTTTCAGAAGTTGTAGCAATGCTTTCTTTTCCCAGAAAGAATGTGAAACATAAATTGTATCATTCTCAGTTTTTAAATACTTTTTTAAAATATCATTTAAATAGATTTTACACACTATTAGCAATATCGTATCGCATATCAAATATCGCATTATCTAACAAGATATCGCATATCACATTTTTCTTCAATATCGCAAAGCCCTAATGTTAACTAAAACTAAAGGTAATTTTTATCAAAAGCCAAAAGCTGTAAAAATATACCACTGAAAATATACAAAGTTATAGGTTACTTACATTTCCTGCCACGTTGCCATTGGCCTGTTTGGCCTTGTCTACCTTTGCTTGCTGTTGGATGACTGGTTTCTTCTTAGTTAGTTTCTTCTTTTTGGACTTGGCAGCTTTTTTAGCTCCTTTATTCTTATTTTGCCAAACTTTCGTTTTGTTTTTGGCATCACCTTGCTGAAAAAGGACAAAATAATAATTTTAAACATTCAGACATGACAATGAGCAAAGAGCAAGATGTAAATATGCATTTTTAAATCATTATAATATTGTGTTGGATTAATGTGTAGCTTAAAATAATCACTACCTCCTCTGTATTCGCTTCCTCCGTAGGTAGAGGTGCATCATCCTCTTTCTCGAACATCTCCTAAACACAAACACCAATACAAATTTAGTACAATGTTGTTGTGAGTAAAGAATCCAAATAATAAAGCATAAATACATATAAAATACATCTCCATCTAAATCCACAAATTCATCTTGAGGTGTACCACAAGGTTTTGTCTTGGGCCCTCTACTTTTCACTATTTATGCCAATTGGACAAATAATCAAACAGTGAGTTTAACCTCCACTGTTATGCTGATGACATTCAGATTTATTTCAGGACACCTTCAACCTCAGTATTTCCTCCACCTAACAACTTGCGTCAAGAAACTCAAGCTTTGGTTGGAGGCTAACTACCTTAAATTTAACTCGGGCAAGTTAAACCACCTCTAAATAGCCCCTTTCACACTGCACGTCGGACCCGCAATATTCCCGGAACATTGCCGGGTCGCCTTCTGTGTGAAAGCAACCATGTCCCGGAATTGATTACCGGCTTGAACCCGGGTCGGGGACCTAGTAACATTGCGGGATTCGACCCGGGACGAGCGCTGTGTGAACAAAAGCCAAAACTAATGCCGCAACGTGTACGTAGTTATCGTGCAACGCCTAGAGCTTGTTTTTTTCAATAATACAACCCTGCAGTGCCAGAAGAGCTAGTCGGTGTTTTAAACGCAGAAAGTGTTCATATACAAAAGAAATTAACTAAAATTAAACAAGCAGAAATGTGCTCAAACTGGACACAAGTCGAGACCACGGAGCTCCTTACTATCCGCGCTGAAGCATCCGGATGTCACGTGTCAACTCGATCCGGAACCGTTATGGGTTGTGTGTGAAAGCGCACATATTACGGTATTTCGCTGGCAGTGTGAATGGACAAAATCTAGCGGCCCGGGAACAAATGACGGGTCGAATTATCCGTGTATTTGCCGGAATTGCAGTGTGAAAGGGGCTAATCTGTTGTCTAAATGATCTGCTCAACTGATAAGATTTGGATGGTGAGTTTATAATTGCCCTCTATGACTGCTCGAAATCTTGGTGGTGTTCTCATTGATTCTGCTCTTTCATTTATTGATCACATTGGTAAAGTGGTAAAGACAGCTTTTTACCACCTATGCAATATCGCCCATATTCGATTATCTTAGTCAGCAGGATGCTGAAACTGCTATACATGTCTATCAAATCTCAACTAGATTACTGTAACTAATTTCTTTATGGCCTTTCAGCTAAAAATATTAAGAGATTACAATATGTTCAAAACTCTGCAGCCCACTTGTGTTGACTTGAGCACATTACTCCAATCCAATATCACCTTCATTGGCTTCTGGTGTCTTTGCGTATAAACTTCAAGATTCTATCTTATAAAATATCTCTTATATAGCTCTTATATATTCTATCTTATATATCTCAATTCCAAAGCACTCCACAACCATGGTCCTACATATTTATCTGACTTACTTCAGCCTTATGCTCCTGTTTGCTCCTTCCAATCATCTACCGGGGGATTGTTAGTCACCCCTAAATTTAGTCTGGTGACTATGGGAGCCAGGTCTTTCAGTGTTGTGGCATGCGCTTCCTCGGGACATCAGCCAATCATCTTCCCTGCTCTCCTTCAAAAACCACTTAAATACACACTTTTTCTCTGTCTATAACTCTTTAGCTCTTGCTCTGTAAATCACACCATGTTATGTTTGCATCCCTCCTTGTCTGTATCTCTAACCTAACTTTGTAAGTGACCTCTGTTGTATATTTCCTTGGTATGTGTATTGTGCTTTGATGTTGATTTGTTTCTGTTCCTTAAAATCTTTGTAAAGAGACCTTGTGTGTTGTAAAGGTGTTATTTAAATACAAATTATTATTAGTAGTAGTATTAGTAGTAGTAGTAGTATTAAAGAATTCAAATAATAAAGACTAAAATGTCTATAAAGACTAAAAAAAATTTAATCCAAAAAAACAAACAAGCTCAGCATTGACCTCCTGTGGATGCCTGCTGCAACTGCAAGGTGCTATTCCATGACCATAATCAACATGGGTATACACACACAACACACAATTCAACTACTATAGTCAAGTAGCACTACCCCTTGAAGTGAGATGAGAAATGGAGATATTCTCATAAATTTACTACTTACAGACATTCTCTTCCTTGTCAAGGTAACCGTAACTGTGACAATGGATCCTGCTGTGATGTTATTGCTATCTTCGTCATCCAACACTGTGGAGAGATGAAACATACAGAGTTCAAGTATTTAAATCACATGTAATGTTTTGTTGTTAAATGTATGCATGAACCAACACTGATTAAACCCACCTTGAAGTTTGGTTTCCATGTTGATGTACGGGAAGCTCCCGAGAACTGCCATGACCTCATCATACTTCTCTTCCCCAAGGAATCTCAGCATGTTTCTCCTGTCAGAGTCCTTTAGACTAACCAGATCCTGCAACGTCCGCACCTTATACTAAGAATGAGAGAGGGTAACCATATTTAAAAATGTGGAAAACATATATTTTTCATATTAACCATAGTTTAAATGGGGTATGTAACTATGGTTTGAATTAAACTTGTATTTAAGCAGAGCAGTCTACACAACTTACAAAGTGCACGTAAAACTGATGTAGCAAATTCCTTCACACCGCTAACTATTATTATACATGGATTTACAAAATAAATTGCCACAGGTTTTATAGCTACATTATACTATAGTAAAGCAACAAATTGCCCTACCAGATCCCTTTAACACCTTTGTGAAAGATGTACCTTTTTAGAGATACAGTATCGGAGGTGCTCCTCTTCAAAATGGGGCAACTGCAGCAGAGGAGACTTGGCCTCCTGCAGTCCTTGAACCACCATCTGAGACAGCTTCATGCAGTTCTCTATGGACGTCAGCCTGGGAGCCCGAAGGCCTATAAGATCAAACACAAGCAAAAAAAACACATTTTAATCAGGTTTAATACTTTATATACACAAGCATTCGAATGTTTAGGTTCTTATGCTGACCAAGACTGCATTTATTTGATTAAAATAAAGTAAAAACATATAAAAGTAAAAAATATTTTTCCTAGTTTTATTATATTTTTTCAAATTCAATTTATTCCTGTGATCAGCAGCCATTACTCCAGTCTTCAATGTCACATGGTCCTTTAGAAACCATTCTAACATGTATTATCAATGTTGAAGTAGTTAGCAACTGAACTCAGCAACTGCTTTCTTTCTCTCTTTTTTTGTGGAATCCATGATTCCTTTACCTTTCAGGGCTCAATTACTAATAGAAAGTTCAAAACAAATGCAGTTATAAATAAAAATGCTGTAATAAGTATTTATTGTCATTTATCAATTTAATGCATTCATGTTTATTAAAAGTATTAATTTCTTTCAAATAAAAAAATTAAAAACTTTTGAACTCTAGTGTTAGAAAATTAAGTTGAATAAAATTGTTGAATAAAAATTAAGCCTTAGTCCATGTGTCCATATTTGAAAATTCAAGTTACCTCCTCTACTGGTTGCCATCATAGTGAGTTGACAGCCAACATTGATCATTTCCTGTAATAAAGCAGGGCACTTCTTCACCACAAACCTTTGATCTGCAGAAGATACAAAAATGCCAGTTAACTCACATTAAAGATAGCCTATAGTTCACTTGAAAAATAAAATTATCCCATAATTTACTCACTCTCAAGCTCTTCTTTCAAGTGAATAAAATCAGTTAAATTAAAAAACGTCCTGGCTAATCCAAGCATTATAAAATGGCAGCCCAGAATTTGAAGCCCAAAAAAGTGCATCCATCCATTATAAAAGTAATCCACACGGCTCTAGGAAATTAATAAAAGCTTCTGAAGCGAATCTAGGTTTTTTACAAGAAAAATATCCATACTTAAAACTACATCTGACATCATTAGTTGACACTAGGGCTGGGCGATAAAACGATAACGATAATTATCACGATATAATTTTCCTCGATAAAACGATAACAACAGGTCGATAAATTCTCGATATAATGCTTACGCGCTATGCGTAATGCTGCGCATGCGTATTGCAGACCGGGCGTCTGCGTGCTGCACGCGGTAATGTTTACAGTCTGTGGCTGACCATATGGCTGACAGGCTTGGAGGATCGGAGATAAGTGGAGCGATAAAAATGAGCAATAGTGAAGAAAATGCAGCGCTCAAGGCCAGCTCGGGGGACACAGATATCGTTGACAAGTTAGTTCGCTCAACTTGAGTGGTTTGGAGATATTTTAGCGATCCCATCCGACATATAACAGAGCGACGTGCGTGGACTGCTTATCATAGGTTCACGTTCACCACACGGAATTTAATTATTAAATTATCGTGTTTCTTCAAAGTCCTTCCATATAACATGCAGCCCAACACAGCGGTGAATCTACATTAACTACATTCACACACCGGCTTATTACCTTGTTAGCTGTAGTGGGTGACTTATTTACAACAGGCTAACGTTACCAAACTATAATCACTAAAACATCGGACTTGTACATCGCTATCATAATTGTTTGTCTTTGGTGATGTATTAATGACTCCGCATCGCCTGTATCAAAAGAGAAATAATGTCATCTGGTGTTTAAAATTAATAAAATAGACTAGACAGCCCTTACTGGAGATCCACAAATACTGAACTTTTCTCTCTCCCGACCAGCCCACTGTCGGTGAGGTGTGTTTGTGTGTGTGTGTCGGTGAGATGCACGGTGGACCAATCCACTGTGAGGCAAGAGAAGGGGTCTCAAAATGTTTCTTAAAACGGTTTTTTTTTGACCATTTGCGTTTTTAGTGTTTACTTACACAATTAAATATATATGATGCAATATTGAGCGTTTTTGTTCTATTTAAGCTGCGAAAATCGTTCACAGCAGGACCGCAACGCGTCTCACAACAACCTGTGTAAATGAACGATTCATTGTTTGAATGAATCGTTTGAATGAACGACTCAATGACTCGCTCATTAAGACGGCCACCTGCTGCCACCTACTGGTGGTTTAATTTGATCTTTAAACATACTTTCCAACATGTCTTATTCGTCTATTCAAAACTACAAATCTCAAAACATTATTTAATGCTGTTGTAATTTTTCAGTGTAAATTATTTAATTTGAATGGTAACAGCCCTTATAGTGTTTTATTTTAATTAAATGTATTGATCAAAATTACAAATATAAAATGAAACATGAAGCTTAGCCTATATTTAATAAGATTAAGGGAAAATGCCCTTTATAAAAGGTGAAAATATCACATATTTCAAATGATGCAGATTTAAATATGTCAAAGCTGATTGAACACTGGTGAGAATATTGCTTCAGAATAAATTATATTTACAACACACAAACACACACACACTTTTCCGGACAAGCTAATCTTTTACTTGGACAAGCTTGAACGATGTACTTGTTCGAAGGACAAGCACATGAACATGCTTAATTTCAAGCCCTGTATAATGATATATTATTGATATAAAGTGTTGAGTAAAAAAATGCTGACCACAGTTAAGATTTTAATAAATAAATCTACCTCAGTTTAAATAAATTGTTCATTTGTTTGGGAAGTGTTTATCATGTTTTGACAATAAAGGATAGTTTAAAACCACAGCTAACTGTTTGTTTTCTACATATTTCACTCAGGAGCAAAAATATGCCTTTAAACTTTAAAGAAATAAACATTTTACATTTATCGTGATATTTATCGATATCGACTGATATGCTAAATTATATCGTGATAATTTTTTTGGGCCATATCGCCCAGCCCTAGTTGACACCAATTATGTTTTTGTTTTTTCGTAAAAAGAATACATAAGGCGGTCTGACAGATAGATATTTTACTTTATAACATGTTAAATATGGATATTTTTCTTAAACAAACTCATCAATTCACCTGTATTAACCCCCAGAGCTGTGTGGATTACTTTTACAATGGATGGATGCACTTTTTTGGGCATCCATTCACCACTATTATAAAGCTTGGAAGAGCCAGGACATTTTTTTACATAACTCCGATTGTAATCGTCTGACAGAAGAATGTCATATACACCTAAGACAGCTTGAGGGTGAGTAAATCATGGGCTAATTTTAATAACAATCCCAAACAGTTTAGGTAGCTCAACTAGTAGAGCATGGCATTAGCATGAACAAGGTTATGGGTTTGTTTCCCAAGGAGAGAACATTCTAGCAATTTATAGCTTGAATGCTTGAAATGTAATGGAATTGTATTAGACAGGTAGTTGTTGTGGTATTATCTTACAGAAATAAATGTTGACACTTGAGAGGTGTGCGTGAATGCTTACCCTCCTCTACGTTCTCAGAAACATCCATCCTGGCAAGGTGTGTAAGTAATAAGACTCGAGCCTTTAAGCTGTAGGGATAGCAGAACGGAGGCTCCTTCTTCTTAACATTAATGTTCCCCAGCTCCCGAATCAACTGCAAAAAGAAAAACACCAGGCGTTATATTCACAATAAGAAATTTGGTAACACTTGACTTTAAGGTGATGCAGTTACAAGTTACTACAAGAACATAATATAGTAATAATTATGCATAATTACAAGTAAGTAACTATAAATCAAACCGTTACCATGACTCTATAGTAAATGAATGCAGTTGTAATTAATTGTACTCAGTTCAATTGTAATTACTCAAATAAGTACTGTGCCAAATCTCTGGCACAAAATGCATTTAAATGTTTAAACATTTTACCTGGGGAACTTCTATGTTGTCTGTTGGTCTTATAATGGCCTCTTTATTACTACGAGGATCGAACTCAAATGCTGCTGTCAAGACCATCACCAATCCTGTCAAACAGAGGATAGACTTAGTCTGAGGACCCTACCAAATTCATTAAGGGTTGTCATAAAGTAGTTCTTAATTGTGAACTTACAGCTTTCTAGGTGTTCACTTACGTTTCATGTTCATTGTAGGTGTTTTGTACATAAAGTGCATAAAAAGTTGAGTTGTGTTGATCAGGATCTGATCACCACTGTAGCGGATGGAACGGTACCACCATGTGCCCTAAAAAACAAATGCATATGTTACTATAGTTTATCAGTACATTAATCAATGGAAATCAATAAAAGAGGTTTTATAGTGCAGTTTGCAAAATGCGTGTTTAAAAAGAACCAACAGGTAGACTATCATTTTAAAAGTTCAGGCCAGGGTCAGTGTTTTTTTTTGTTTTTTTTTAAATGAATTGCTCTCTTTTATTCCACAAGGATGCATTAAATTCTATTACAGGTGTTGACTTTCTATTTATCAAAGAATCCTAAAAAATACACTATTCTGTCAAAAGTTTTGGGATGCCTTTACATGCAAATGAATTTTAATGGCATCCCATTCTTAATCCATAGGGTTTAATATGGATTTGGCCCACCCTTTGCAGCTATAACAGCTTCAACTCTTCTGGGAAGGCTTTCCACAAGGCTGTGTGTTTATGGGGATTTTGTGACAATTTTTCTAGAAGCGCATTTGTGAGATTAGGCACTAAAATATTGGACGAGAGGATGTCTCCACTGTAATTCATCCCAAAGGTGTTCTATCGGGTTGAGGTCAGGACTCTGGGCAGGCCATTCAAGTTCCCCCACACCAAACTCACTTATCCATGTTTTTATGGACCTTTCTTTGTCCACTAGTGCACAGTCATGTAACAGTAAGGGTCCATTCCCACAGTGCACTAGGACTGTCAAAATTGCTCAAAAAGGACGTTTGAATATTCCCTCTAAAAAACACAAATATTCAAACTATTCGAACATCTGGTTGGCATTTTGTCAATGACACGCATTACGTCAATTACAGGATAAATTAATACAAAGAGACATAACTACTTGTATAGGTAGCCTATTTAAGTTTAAACATATTTGACTACGTATTACTTACACAAAAACAAGTAAATCAACTAATGGCCAAGACCACAGACAGACAGACAGACAGACAGACAGACAGACCTCTCTCTCTCTCTCTACGCTGTGCCTGACAGTCCTACTCCTGTGACCGGTCCCTGAACCCACATGCGCATGAGCCGACCCATGAGCAAAGCAGACAGCCATGCCTCTACTTCAGCGGTTGTGTTGTAGTTTTTTTTTTTTTTGTTGTAGTTTTTTTAATAAAATTATTATTATTATTAAATATTTGAATATATATTCAAATTTAGAATATTCGTTGACAGCCCTACAGTGCACAGTGGCACAATGCAGTCAGGCAAGTATTGCCAGACAGAGAAGCGTGATTAATCACTCCAGAAAAATATATAGCTGTTAGCTGTATATCTATTAGTATATCTATAGTATATCTATCTATAGTATATCTATTAGCTGTTCTTGAGCTAATCTGAAGGCCACACAAAGTTTGGAGGTCTGTCGCTGTTGACTCTGCAGAAAATTGGTGACTTCTGCACACTGTGCGCTTCATGTGCTGACCCCACTATGTGATATTACATGGCCTACCACTTCTTGTCTGAGTTACTGTTGTTCCCAATTGTTTCCACTTTGGTATAAAAACACTAACAGTTGACCGTTGAATGTTTAAAAGTGGGGAAATTTAACGAATGGACTTATTGCACAGGTGGCAACCTATCACAATACTACGCTTGAATTCACTGAGCTCCTGAGAGCGACCCATTCATTCACAAATGTTTGTAGAAGCGTCTGCATAATCCTAAAATCTTGATTTTATATGTCCATGGAAGTGATTGGAACACCTGAATTCAATGATTTGGAAGGGTGTCCCAATACATGACCCAACATTGATAATAAGAAATATCTTTTGAGCACCAAATTAGACATTAGAATGATTTCTAATGAATCTTGTGACACTGAAGAATGTAATAATAACTGCTGAAAAAAAATCAGCTGTCACCACAGGAATAAAAATATATATTAAAACAGCAAACGCTTATATAGAACAATATCACAATTTTTACTGTATTTTTGATCAAACACATGTGGCCCTGTTGAGTATAACAGACATTTCTCAAACACATTCTAACTTTGAACAGTAGTGTACATGTTCTCTCTTAAATCTGAAGTTATTGATTGCCACTAAAAGACTAGCTTACCACAACCACAGGAAGTATGACCATAAAAGCCAACCCATAGACCAGCAGCACCTGTGAAAGGCACAAGCAAACATGTTGCCAGTTATTTTACTTTTGGGGCATTTATCACATTTTTAGTTTACACTTAGGCCGCATGTCCAGTCCACCAAAGCATTTTTAGCAAGCTGAAAATGCTAGCTGCTCTGCTGAAAATGGGCGCTTAAAGAGACAGCACACCCAAAAATGAAAATTCTGTCATCATTTACTTACGGTTTCTTTGTTCTGCTAAACACAAAAGAAGATATCTGGAAGAATGTTTGTAACAAAGCAGACAGACAAACCATTCACTAACATAGTATTTTTTCCCTGCTATGGAAGTGAATGTTTGCTCTATCTGCTTGGTCGCAAACATTTTTCTAAATATCTAATTTTGTGTTCAGCAGAACTTTAAAACTCATACAGGTTTGAAACAACATGAGGGTAAGTAAATTATGACAATTTTCATTTTTGAGTGAACTATCCCTTTAAGAGCATTTTGGCAGAGCAGCGTTTTTTTCAGTTGAGACTATGCGTGTTATGATCCGGAATATCTGCGCAAGTGTTATTAGTATCTAATTTCACAGGTAGTTTGTTTCTGTATTGATTCTATATAAAATTGGAGATAACATGTAAATGTTTTTCTCTGGCTCTTGATATAATGATTCTATTCCATTATTATGTTTGTTGTTTTCATCTGTTGTCGTTGTACAATGCAAGCAGAATGTGGCGGTTGGACGGTGTTGTATTTGTCCCGCCCCTCCTCCACTGTGATTGGACAGCTGGGTGAAAAGTGACAGTGATGAGCACAGCGTTTTACCCAAAGTTGAACATCCTTCAACTCTAGGTGAACGGTAAATAATGCTGAACGCTCAACGCTTGAGCAAGAAATACTCGCTCACTCAGCCCTTCATTACGCTCATGGCGTTATAAAAACGTGATGCTCCCATTGAAAACAATTGAATACGCCAGCCAGCTACGTGAAAAAACACTCTGGTGGACACACAGCCTTAAATGACATCTGGGGAAAGATAGAAAAAAATAGTAGGTGAACTTACCAGCATGGAATTCTTCTGGTCAACAATCCATGCAGGAAGAGCGATTCCAAAACTTGTCACTAATTTAGAGTGAAATTTTCTTTTAGCATCGGTAACACTAAATGATCGATCAAGTCAATAAGTTAAAGAAATCACCTCTTGGGCCATCAGGGTTGCCATATGTCTCCCAGTTTTTCCGTGATTCCTCATTAGTCAAACTGTGAGAAAGTATGAGTGTGGAAAACAATTTCAAAAACTTAAATACTGTGCCATATTGAAGTAATACAAAGGTGCACCGTGGGTATTTCAAGAAGATTAAGCATTTAATTCTGGCACAGTGGATGACATTTTTATGAACAGCTTTTATGAATTGTATTGCTCTGCACCTATAACAACACACTGCAACACCAACACCAACTCTCACAAAAAAAAATAGTTGCAACAACCATAAATAACACGACATTCAATTTAAAATGCAACTATGAATAAAAAGGGTGGCGGCAGCAGTCTTACGCTGAGTAAGCTTTAGCAAGTTTCATGAACATGGCCTCATCTCCACCTTTATCAGGATGGTGTTTTAGAGACAGAACTCTGTACTGCTTCTTAATCTCAGCAACAGATGCCCCCTAAACAAAAACATAATGGATCTATTAATCTAGAGAAGAAACATTTTAGAGATTAAAATGACAAAGAACAAGATTAACATGAGAGAAAGCAAGAATGGCGTCCTTACTGCGTCCAAGTTGAGGACCTCATAGGGGTTATACTCCTGGTACTCTCGATCTAATTTAGACACCTTATAGGCCAGGAAAAGAAATACTGCCCACCCAAACAACAGGGCTGCTTTTCTAAAATGACATAGAACAACAACAAAACAGTGAATTTTCGTTTGTAACCAAAATTTACAATTAAATAGACATATGCAGTACAATTAAAGGCTACTTCAGTGATTAGCATGTGGCTTTCTATCAGTAGAAACCCTGGAGTATATTCAAATGATCGTGCTCCCCCCTCTCATGTCCCCCTAAGACAAGAGATTTATGCATTTTATTTCTGGAAAAATTACTCCAGTGACGCAAATATCCTCGATTTGAGTCATCTTTGGAATGTTTGGCCAGAGGCTAAAGACTACGGCCAGCAGAGGGAGCTATTTCCGCATGTTTTCAACTCGCACAAGGGGGATGGGTCGCACTCACAGCTCAGCTCGGCTCAGGCATTAATGGAAACGGTGCTGCCGGCGGAGCAAAGTGAGTATTTTAACCTCTCAAGTTAATTCCTATGACAGTTAATCTTCCAAAAGCATGAACTGAAAACGCGCCAGTCACTGAACAAGCGCTAAGAACTACCGCAGCGAGCATGGACGCGTTTACCTCAGCTCTCATCACGAGAGCTCATTCAGCTCATCCCGATGTTTAATCTGACTCCTGCTGCGTGTGTCCTGACACTTCCTCAGCGGCTAAATCACAATATATTGAACAGACACTTTCAGTTTTTAATTGTAGTGTCTGTTCTCTAACTGAACTGATTTTATGAAGATGAACGCTGTGGTGGGAAAGTAAAAGTGATTCAGTAGTGGTGGCTTTGGGAGTGGCCTCACAGGGTAGCGAAGCATTCTGGGAATTGTAGTTTTTCATTCCCATGATACAAAAATACACTGCTCATTCTAGAAAGCACCAAATTCAAAAATAATTTCACATTTCTACTACATGAATGACCCAGTTTAAATACAGATTCATCTTCCCAGCACTGAAGTACCCCTTTAATTAGTATATGTATATGTAATGCTGACTAAATAGCAAAGAGAGCAGATTTAAACCATTAAATATGGGATGTTTCTGAATACTACATGCATCTGATGCAAACATTGAGCTTTAAATAGTTGGTGCAGAGTGTCTGAGATCATTGTTTTGCTGAAAAATTAATAAGTTCATAAAAGTTGATGGATCAAATGGATCTAAATCACTTTCTGAGAATTCAGAAATAAAATGAAATAGTGTGATATCAATATCCTAATAAAAATAAAAAAAGTTACACCAACATGAAATAACTGCTTCCTACCTGCTGGTGATTCATAATAATAAATAATGTTTTCAGAGAACCAAGCACTTAATATACATGTTAACATATAATACAATATATGTTTTATATCTTTTAAAATACTTAGGCATGAAGAGCAAATAAAAAAAAAAAAAAAGTGCATTCTGCATCATCGAGATACTGTTGTTCAAATGCAAATGTTCCCCAGTGCAAAAAAGACTACTGCAATAATTTATGCATGTTAAAAACAAAAAGCTTACAAACTGCAAAAAGACAGCAAAATTCCCCTAAAACACACTAATTAAACACAACAAATCACTTACTTTAGTGTTGGAACAATGCTCTGCTGTGATTTCATAAGCCGAAGGCGATACCACAGACATCTTCCATGAACTCTTCGTAAACTCTTCAACCGCAATTGCTCTGTGAATTAATTTAGGAAACAGACAAGAATGAGAATAGAAATACACAATTGTGCAATCTGATTCTCACTCACCATGCAAACAAACATGCAGGCCATACGAAAACAGTGCTCTGCTTTTGTACACTGATATTTTCAGATAATAATGGTATGTTGATATATTTCATGGTAGATTCTGAATGCATACCATATTCGAATCACAGTATTTACAGTACAAGTGCAAGAAACAATATTATCATTAACATGCCCAAGCATGGTAGCACTACAGTACTTTTTAGTTAGTGGGGTATATCCTCATCCACAGCAGTGCCATCTTTGATTTTTAACGAGAATGAAAATAAGGCTGTGAGGAAATAGACATGCATCTCTTCAGTGGGTTATACTGTTATTATTTATTTGTTCTGCAGACGAAACACTGCAAAAATATCTTTACAAGAAAATTCAGTGGACATAAAAGTCCAGAAAACATGAGCTGTGGAAAATAAGTGATCAAGGAGCTTTAAACAAATGCTATTGGCTCGCTTTGATACCTGTCATGACGCTTCCCAGAATAAGGTCTATTACAAACTCATGGCATTTGATATTTTTATCTGAATGTGACCCATTGTGCCCCTCTTAGATTGAAAGCCAGATTACAAAAGCTGCCTGAAAGTGTGCCAAAATGTTGTTATATAACAGAAATGAACAAAATACAATGATTTTTTTGCAATAAGACTATCTTTACTATCTAGACAGAGGACTTTATATGGACATACACAACAACAAAAATTAACCTGTGGTGTGCTGTAAAAACCAAGAACCTAATGACCCCTTTCTTGAATGTTACTTATGCGTTACACACACTGCATACTTATTTACACAGCTGAACATCTGCACTGTATCTATAGCTGTTTATACTCTTATACTGTTAAATACAAGTATATATTTATTTACATTTGTATTTCATTGTATACATTTCATACTAAATGTAACTTTTAGCTCTGCTGTTTATTTCTGTATTTTCTTCCATGTAGCCTGCAGAAACTACATGCCATTGCCTGCCATTGTGGCTGGATTTATCGTTGCGAATTTTATCAACTTTGTCTTGACTTAATAGCATGTCTATTTTTAAACAACATGTGCATGAAAGATATAGTCATGAAAGAAGGTGAATATACATTTCATAACACGTAACATAACACTGAATGCCATGCAGAGAGAACAGACAAAAAAAAATGCACTGCAATATATTATATGATCAGATCTGTCGATTGAAGCAATGTGTTCGTTTGCACACGTAAACAAAAGAGGACATAAGAAAATAAGCCTACTGAACGGATGACCACTACATTAACGAAGGCGGCTGGTATGAAATGGTAGCAAAGCTCAAGTAGATATTGAACCTGAAAAGCCTTATGTATAAATATCTGCATTGTGATCAATTACTGACACTTCAAAAATACTATACATATCCCACCCAGTCTAGTTGCTTTGAATAAGGGTCAGCTGCTAACCACACATTAACAATCTAGCGAGCCCTTGGTGTCATTACTGGGTGTCATTACTGGATTTACTATTGGCATTCGTTTTACTAAATACTGGAATCTCAACAGATACTTAATCTGGTTATCAAGGCTGATCAGCAAGCGACAGGCAACTGGTTAGCTGATAGTGTATTAGCATACGGGGCCTTACCCGCATTCTGATCCCGGGGCCAGAGGTAATAGGTGGCTGGGATGACTATTAGCCCCACAAATGACGTGAGGAAATAGAAAAAGGTGTTGCCACTGTCGTCGTACTGAAACTGTTGTCCAGCCATTTCGCAGCGGCACTAAACCCCGATTTTTTCTGCCGCCTTGCCGCCGTATCGGTCGCTCCACTAGCACTAGACACATATGCGGGAGGGAAGCCAGCGTCCACGCACTTTCAGCCACGATAGCGATTGTTTTCAAAATTAAAGTCCCCGCTGTTCGTATAATTTTTATTACGACTTTGCCACCCTAAGTTGATAATGTACAAAATGTGTATGCATATTTAAAAACAAATGTTATGTTACAGTACTGCGATAAGGTTGTTTGTAGTATAAAGGATGAATATATTTCTACGCACAACACGACAGACATTTATTGTGGCGTTTTAATAACACCTAGCCGCTTGCTGTCGAGTTCTGAACTACGAAAAACCTGTGCGCCGTTTTTAAGTAAGTGTACGTGTTCTACGCGTGCGCGTTTTACTTGTTTTTACACCGTTTGTTTGGATTTTTTCTTCTTTAATTATTCGTGCTGTCATTTTGTAATTTGAACCCCAATACAAACTTTAGATCAGGGTTTTCAAAATGTACAAACCCCTTACACAGGTTCTCAGCCAAACAAAGGAATCCAATATGCATAGGCCTATATATAATTTAACTAAATAGTTTTATTTAACATTTAATTATTTATTATTAATAACTATCTAAATACATTCCATAATGTTGAATGGATCATTAAATGCATGCATAAAATACATTTAAATGAACCACAGAATGATTTTAAATCATTTTCAGATGAAAACTTTAGATCCTTCATAGAGAATGTGGTTTTATTAGACAAACACTTTATTTTATTCAGTATTTGTATTTTTTATGACATATCACTACTTTGATTTTTGACTTGTTTACACAAAAGTCACCTTAAAATGTAAAGTACGACATTTTATCACCATATTTCATTAATTTTCATATGCAAATCTGAAAAAAAAATTCTAATTAAACATGCATTTTCTTTTTTTAGTGGTTCGCCCAAGTATGGCTGCGATGTCTTGTCTTTTAGATATTCCACCAAGGCTTCCAGAGTGTCCATAAGGTAGTTCATGGAAGGGTTTTTGGGTTTTGTCATCTACCATGCAGTCCACTGGCACATTGTACGTTTCTAGGAACATGTTGTATAAAATACAGCACGCTTTCACGGCCAAGCTGGTTTGACGAATGGAATCCTTCTGCAGAAACTGGAGCCTATGAAAACGAGATCTCAGAGTATGCATGGAGCCTTGCACCACTGCAAGAGATGACTGCACTTTCTGGTTATAACATACTTTTTTCTGTCCGACTGTTCCATAATCAGGGAACGGGGTTAGGAAGTGCTCTGAAAGCGCAAAGGAGGAATCACCTATGATGTGCTTGCCATGTAAGAGAGCCACTGGGTCTTCCTGCAATGCCTTGCCAATCTCTGTAGCTAACAGTACTCTTGAGTTATGCCAGTTTCTTGGGTTCTCTGCAGACACATAAGTAAAACGACCCTTGTGGTTGCAAAAAGCCATGAGTTTTATGGAGTACAACCCCTCTGCATCTCTATATACCTCTGGATTTGGCACGTCAGTAGGCTTCTCAATAGGAATGACACAAGTTCCTACTACACAGAGTGTATCTGGTAAGCCCACAGTAGAAAAGAAGCCCAGAACAGACATGTGTGCTTCCTCTCCCCGAGGCCAGTGAATTTCATTAGCCAAGTTGCTTGTAATAAGGGTGCAGAATTCATCCAACTGATCACAAATGAGTGACTCTGTGATGTGGAAGCGGTTTGCCACACTGTGGTAAGACTCTCGAGTAGAAAGCGCCCAAAGAGCAGCAAGCACAGCATGCCACACTGTCCATCCCTCTTGCCTAATGGCAGTCCATTTACAGGGAGCCAGCAGCCGTACTAATTCCTACAAACACAAAAAGAAACCAATATGTTTACAAAATAGAAAGGAGATTAGCACAAAAAAAAGGTAGGACCATGCATTAACTTAAGTACCTCAGTTTGAGTTGCCGTCAGCTGGAAGTGACTCTTAAACTCACTGATTGTCAAGCTTTGCAGCACAGTTTTGAAAACTTCGCTTTCTTCTTCTCTGATATGTGAAAAAGAATAATTCAATTCACACTTATTTGTATAGCGCTTTTCACAATGCATATCGTTCCAAAGTAGCTTTAAAGAAAATGCATGTCAAAGAGTGATCTGTCCAAGTTGGATTTCAGAAATGTACACATTAGCTATCACACAGTTAGCTAACAATGTAGGCAATTAATAAACAAGCATGTATTAATTGAAGGCAAAACAGTGAGCTCATTGAAGTAAAGAAAACATGTTGTTAACTAATTTTAACAGCATATTTCCCTAACGTCATTATAATATTTATTCTACCAAATGCTGCGTGGACCAATCTTACCTTTGCACATTATCACTTTGTTCAGTATTCAGCTTTGTTCTATTAAAATACAGACATAGTCAAAATAATCATTTGCATCATTGAGGGAATTAAAAATAGGTTTTTGCACTCAACCAGCAAATGAAGAGCAACCACGTTTGAAACATGGATTTTTCAACAGGTTGGGCAACAGAATGAATATTCTATAGTCACAGCTGGTTGTTTAGACCGACTAAATGAAGCAAAAACGGTGATACAGAACACAGATTTTATTCACCTGGCTTCCCGGCGTTTGCGAGTCGCATTTTTTTTGAAAAACATAAAATCTTCAGCATCATAACTGTCTGCTAATAAAAACGCAATACATGTTCCAAGCGCCATGCTTTCCGCGCTTTGTTGCGTTATTATTTCAGGTTATTTCAAACACTCGCTGGGGTTTGAAAAAGTGTTTGCTCTGAAAATTCTTTAAACTGTATTCAATTTTGAGGTTAGCATGGTAACGTTAGCCTGACAATGAAAACATGGGAAATGAGCAGCGGTGACCGTCTCCTGGCTCAGATAAATTCCGTTTTTGTTCATGGCCACACATCAAGCCTGTCCCGCTTTGGAGTTTGGACCAAGATATTCGGCGGACCAAACCCCCGAGAAGTTACGGTCAAGCCCCGTAAATGACAGTGCAAACGCGACTGGACATGACATAGCACACGACAAAAACGCGGCGGCTGATGCTGCAATGTCGCCCTCTTATGGTAAATCCATATGGGTTGGGATGCGTTTTCCTTCTTGAATGTGGTTAATTTTCTGATATTGCTGAGACTATAATCAACAAGCCTGAACATAGCCAGCCCAAGCTGGTCTCATCTCATCTGGTTAAGTTGGTCGCCAGCTTGGTGGCCATAGCGGGCTATATTCTGCTAGTTTAGCTTGTTTAAATGCTGGTTTCCGAGTGACCAGCTAAAACCAGGCTAAAAAAACAGCAAACCAACTTAGTCTGGCAGTGATAGCATGAACACATATCGTGTCTAAATCTATTAGGCTAATTTAATCATAATTGATCAAATTTTGTTCCTTAAATCACATTCCATCGATAGATGGCAGCAGAGTAATACAATCTGATTTATGATTAATCTCCGCAATGTAAATACAAGTATGGTTCAGGTTCAACTGTTAATAAATTCCACATTATTTACAAAAAAAAAAAAATCAAGTGTCTGTGTTGATATGAGAGAGGGAGAGTAAAAACGAGAGTGATCATGCTCAAACCCTCCTCAATAACCTTTGCCCTTTCCTCTTCAATCCCATTGACCTGAATAATGATGGCAGCACAAAATAACAAATAAGAGCTACAGTGATGAGACTGCTTGCTTCAGACTTGAGAGATGCTCTTACCGTCCTGCGTTAATCAGACAGAGTTAAATATGCAGGGGGTAATTGTGTATAGGTCACAACCCTCATCTTAATTTACACATTATTACATGGAGGTTATATGCACTATAAGGCCATCCATCTGTATAAAAATCAACCCTAAGAAGTTGCATGAAAATTAAGCAATTAATTTTCTTTCATGCACAACTATATTACGTATTAGTATTTGGTAACATGGTTATTTTGTGCTTATTTCCTTTTACAGTTAAGATCAATAGATTCAGTTGTAATTGTAAAATAAAGGTCATGTAGCCTATGTATTCATAGTCCCAGTGTATTCGTAGGCTAATCATTTGAATCTAAAATTTGGCCCTAAACATAATTTTCATAATAAAATAAAAAATCTCTGGAATACTTGATTCTGACTGACTGGTACAGAAATGGTGTCACTGGCCGGGTAAAAATGTATCAATATTACTATGATGTTGTAAAACTAAACATACTCGCCTATACTGTACATTTTAATGGACTATTTGCTTACTTAGACGAAGTTCAGTATGAATACGAAATTAAGGATTAGCCTAAACAAACATTATCATTGGCAGACAGAGAGTAAAAAATATATATCTTCAGTGCGTAACAGGCCTACTGGATATGAATATATGGGCTTATGAGTGGAACAGTTTATTTATTTTATCCTGTGCTTTCTGTTATGTTGTACTGAGCTATTCAGATGCCAAATCCATTTTAGAAATGGTCTTGAATGCAGCTTGTCACTGATGAATATGAAAAACCACGGTGGCCACCTATTTCCTCCCTGAAATCGTGTCTATTGTTTTCCTCAAGAGGCTATATAGCCGTCTTATCCAGCTGATGGGCGACGCACTGTACCGCTAGAGCTGAGTGGGCAGGGGTGCCCAACAGGGTCAGATGTTTCTGCCCTTATGCCATAGTCCCTTATTCAAAAGCTCTTATTCTGCCAGACCCCATGGGTCTGTGTAAGCCTTGCAGACTGTGATCCCATTGTCTTATTAAAAGAAGCTACGGGGAACAGAAGTCATCCACCTTAGGTTTCTGACACACCAATGAGCATCTGCCGTGTCTCTTCCAGCTGACCTCTCATATGACCTTTGTAATGGGGACGAAGCATTTAAGAATGATCGGTGGCAAATGGAGGCTGGAATGGAGAGCTCTGTAGCCATCAGCGGAGCTAAGTGAACACTGTGATGAAGTGATTCTATAATCTATCATAATACCATAATCCCATGATCTTCAGACTTTGACCCTTATGAGGTCATAATGGCCCCTTTCATTCTGCAACACATGCTGGCTCTTAAGTGAGAGTTCTCTAATTATAAAGCTATTTTCTTCAACAAAGCACCATATTCAACTTTAGCTAATTTACTAACTGACAGCTTTAAAAGGTTTGCATAACTACCAACGTTGAACAAAATAAGAATATTATGTGTGATGGATGACTTAGCAGATATATATATATATATATATATATATATATATATATATATATATATATATATATATATATATATATATATATATATATATATATATATATATATATATATATATATATAAGGAACCAGAGATACAAATTTGATAAACCATTTTGTGATGAATCCACAATATTTAATGTCCCAGATATTAGATGTTATATATTATTATATTACTCTACTAGGGTTTTATCAGCTAGTTGATGATCACAAACATGCTTTGCAATTTCTTTGTTCTAATGTAATACATTACCTGTAATAACTATAAATTATGTTTTGCAGTATTTTATCCCAGTTGTCCTCTTTTTTTTCCCAAACAAATTTCAAGCAATATTGAAACAATTTTATATTATTAAAAGGCAGAGGGTAATTGATATGGAATCAAATTACGAAAAAAATTAAATACAATGCCCTTAAAGCCAGGGCATTTCTGGAAAAAAGCCAGAGGGGTGTAAGGAAAATAAAACATATACAAAAAAATTAATATTAATGAGTTGTCTTTTTATTATTCAACATCAAATTACAGCTTTACAAAAAGTGAAAATATAAAACTTTGTTAGTATCTGAATTCAAAGCAATCGTCAACAGACAAGAATGATTTTTATATAAATGACAGGCCATCCAAAATCCTAATGGCAAATTTGAAACAAAATGCCACAACTACATTCAAGGTTTGTTGGATTTCAAAGCCCCTGGTGAGTTTCAGGCTTAGGGTTATTTCTTAACGGCCTCATTGCTTAAGGTCCAAAGTCACTGCTCTGATTCTTATTGGGGCAAAACGTGATGAGGGATAATCTCATATTCTCCACCAGTTTCCCCTCAACCTCTCTAGGGTTCTTGTCAGGGAAAGTAATGCTCGGGGTCATACATCTCAAAAAGTATTTCAGCTTTTGCGTCAGTTTGTCGAACACGTGGCCGTAAAATTCGCCTGCTTGCTACATTTGGCAGTCAGGTCAGGAGTAATGACTTTCACCAATGCTTAACGGATAATAGCATTGCCGGGATGAAAGCTGTCATTCTTGTAAGACATTGCACTCATGAGCCGCGTATGAAAAGGCTATTTTTCCCCACATCTTCCTGTACGATCATATGATTGGACAAATCAAGCAAAAGGCGCTTAAAGGGGCAATGTGATAGGCAATGGCTCGGCTCCATAAGACCAAAAAGCCAATGCAGCTTAAACGGATGTGTTATGATTATTCGGCCAAGTAACTTTATCCTACATTTAGATTAGCTGCTAATGACTGAGGAAACAGGCGCTTTGCAATCCAAGTCCATGTAACCATGAAAACAACGAGTCTGTCAATCCCACCAGGAAAGGCTTTAGGCGTTGAGCACAATTAACATATTTTAATAGAGGTATGTGAAAACCAGTGGATTGAAAATTATTTCACAACTGCAAAAGGTATGCAAATGGTTTTTATAACTTACACTTTACATCATATAATACTGTACGCTGAGGAAATAAAATATTCCTCTGATACATCATTATTATTCCAACGTTTTTCATGCCTATCTCTTTAAGAATAATTAGTCGTCCTTTGTTCATCAAACATTTAAATGACAGTATGTGACCATACAATGAGATGAAGACCATAGCAACTCCATTGTAAAATAAAAAGCAAAGCAAACAAGCACATGGACCATCTAAAAGGCTTCATGCCTCTTCCATCCTTTACTTATCTCCTCTACTCACTGCATACACCTTTGACCCTGATTAAAGTATTTGTTACAAGACCTTTCTCTAATGCACATGGAGTGCTTCCAGAAGTAGTACCATTGCCATGTTGTGTGTGTCCGTTACTACCTAGGAAAATAGAGTATAAAATGTAACATGCTCTCTTAGTGCAGAAAAATGCAGCATAACCAGTTTCATCTAAAAGATAAAGCTCTCTCTTCTCAGGATCACATCTCTTTCATACCTTAAATACAATAATTTAATATCAGCATTCTTTGTATTTATTGAAATGCTCACTGATCCTCTCTGAAAAGCAGTAGAATTACCTCTTTTTAACAGCCAAGCAAAAAAAAAAAAAACCTGCTGTATTTAAATCATTAGTGCAAATCACAAATAGTGCAACAAAAAAAACTGACTTAAATAGAATAAGAGAATATGATCACAGCAGCTGGAAAACATCACAGTCTTTGATCCAGGATCTGCTTGAAGCCCAGGAGAATACAAGAACCCCATCCATCCATGATAAAAGTCCCTGTTGGTTTGGCGGGAGAGGTTAACCAAAGATTCAGTGGCCTCTCTTCTGTGCCTCATCTCAGCTGAATTTGTCTTGGATATTCATTAGGGTGCTGCTGGACTTGGCTCTATTGGCTGTGGATCAAGATGAAGGAATAGATTAAACCAGACTGGCAGGAGATGAAGCAGAATATCCAATGCACAGTTTAACCTTGAAGTCAGAGACTTTGCTTAGAGCATTAAGAAGGCGGTTTGTGTTCTACACACTTTGAAAGATTCTAAAACTAGTAGTGTTTATGATCTATGTCTTGAGACAAGTACTGTCTAAAAGTAATTGACCATGAAACCTAAGCATGCACAGTTAACACTGTTGAACACCTCTGTCCTTTTCCTTGAACCTTCTGCAGAGACAATTTGCACAGCTAGGCAAGTTACTCACGGTGTATGAGCTTGCGTTTCTTTTGTTCCGAGTGCAGGAAGCTGCTTAAGTAGAAGATGATGGGGAGGAAGAGCATGAAGCTGGACACTGCGATGACAGGCACCGTCTCTTCCCGAGGCAACAAGCAACCATAGTTTTTACTCCACAACCGCCGTGTAATGTTCATCTAAGAAGTAAGCGAGGTAATCAGTTTCATAGTATCTAATAGCTTCATCTTTATCTACCATTAAATGGTTAGTTCACCAAAAAATGAAATTGATGTCATTAATGACTCACCCTAACGTCGTTCCACACCCGTAAGACCAGCACACTTTACTGTCCATGTCCAGAAAGGGAATAAAAACATCATCAAAGTAGTCCATATGTGACATCAGTTGGTTGATTAGAATCTCTTGGAGCATCGAAAAAACATTTTGGTCCAAAAATAACAAAAACTACGACTTTATTCAGCATTGTCTTATCCTCCTTGTTTGTGTTCAAACATCAAATAAAGATTCAAACGGTTGTGAATCAGTGAATCGTTCAATGATTCGGAACGGATGCCAAACTGCTGAAATCACGTGACACTGGCGATCCGAATCATTGATCGATTCACTGATTCATAAACATTTGAATCTTTATTTGAGGATTGAACACAAACAAGGAAGAAAAGACAATGATAAATAAAGTCGTAGTTTGTTATTTTTGGACCAAAATGTATTTTCGATGCTTCAAGAGATTCTAATTAACCAACTGATGTCACATATGGACTACTTTGATGATGTTTTTATTCCCTTTCTGGACATGGACAGTATAGTGTGCATACGCTTGGATACGCTCTCGGTCTAAATATAAAATATCTTAAACTGTGTTCTGAAGATGAACGGAGGTCTTACGGGTGTGGAACGAACTTTAGGCAGGTGCACGGTACAACATTTTGACCCTAAGATCTTCATCAGGCAAAGATCTTTTTTGGCGCAGAAGAGGCCGTGAGGCGACTTTTGTTCATTCTTTAGTACAGAGGAAAAATGGACATACACCACCAGATTTTCTGCATCCCAATTTAGAGGATGCATCCTTCGAAGTCTGCATTCAAGGGCCAAACACGCCACAGTGGCGTGATGGATGCTGTCCCAGTTAGAAAGTCTTTTTCGAATGTTCTATATTTCCTGGGTCAAAGAACAAGTGGATCCTTTGCAGCTTAGGCTATCCTAAGATTCATTGCAATGGTGACGACTGTTGAGCGAAAATGTCAGATTACACTTTTTATAGATTACAGATTACGCAAGTATTGGGTTTCAATTTACTTGAATATCTAACAATATTAAAGGTGCCCTAGAATGAGTTGAAACAATATGTTAAATTGTTATCTGATATCTACATAGAGGGTATTTACCCTCATTTACAACCCATTTACAACCCTAGATATTGTCCCTAGGATGTTTTTGCCTTATTTGGAAGAGTAATGAATATTAATGTTGAGCTCTGCACTAATTGGCTTATTTCAGCAGCTCACAGCAGACAGCACTTTAGCTGTTCAGCGAAGCGGCTCATGAGTCCTGACCGTCCTGACACAACACAGACCGACTGAATGACACTTTAAGCAGAACATCTCAAATGGAGATTGCTAAAATGCAGATTACTTGTATATTGGTGTTTTCAGATCATCCACGCGGGAGAGAGAGCTCGCGTTCATATGGTTGCCAGATTGTTCATGTTTAGGTAAAACACCGGATAGTATACGGGTTCTTTTCACAGAAAAACTGATTGAAGGATTCAAATTACGGAAATCTGGCAACCGCAAGCATGAACGCTCTTCTTTAACTCCCGACAAAACCAGTGGTTTTTGTTCAAGTTTTTATTTTTTAAACTACATTTTAGACTCATCTTTTTCCGTCAACGATATTGCATGTTTATATAACGTTAGTCACAATGTAGGCTACGCAGTGACTATAGCCCCGTTTCCACCAAAATTACCCGGAACAATTTGTACCAGGAACTTTTTTACAGGAACTTTTCTCCCCCCCAGACCTGCAGCTGTCTGCGTTTCGACCGCGATAAAGTTCCGAGAAGATTAGGCAAATTAGTCCGGTGATGTAGGACTGCACGCGACTGTTCCTCCAAGCCAGTGACGGACAAGGGCTGTCACTTTTTATTCGATATTCGAATATGCATTCGAAGATGACGTGAAATATCCGTAATCGAACTATAAATAAACTATCCGGTTTTTAAAGTGCCATGTAGCGCAATTTTTTTTTTTTTTTTTACTGTCGGTGCGTTTACATGGAGCACTGTAATTTGAAGTCCTTTGAAGGATGCAGCCTCTGATTTGGGACAGCTACAGAAACATGAACTTCATTGCTAGGAGTGGCGTGACAAATTAAAGCAATATGTATTCTAAAATCAGCTCAAAATATCAAACATGTGGAGTCTATGCCTATCACAAAATACAGGATTTTCTGTGAAAAAAGTAAACTTCCTAATATCTGCAGATTCAACTAGCATTGACTGCAAATAGGGGCAAAAATCGGTACAAAAGCAGTGTATGTATTCAAGATTTTAGTTTGTACAAAATGTAGGGCTATAGAGGGTGCTGTTTTACAATTCTCCCAAACTTCCACATGAAAAACTTAAAAGGTAGGGTAGGTAAGAATTGGTTAAAAACCTTTTTTCCAAATTTGTTTAAACTTTCTTTATATATCGATGCATAATTAAAATGTAAGTATAAAAATACTTGGAGTGTAATAAAATGGAGTGTCTGTAGACCTCTCACGACTGTTTTAAAGACAGCTCATTATTTCCATTCACTCCACCTTCTCCCTTCTGGGCTCTTTCCAAAGTCACGCCCCCCAAAATACATGAAACGCTCTACGCTGACCGCTCAGCTGGAAGATGCATTATTTACCCGAGACAAGCAGAGTGCATGTAGTCATATCATGTCAGAATCACATGTAATAAAAAAAAAAAAAATCAAACTTTGTCAGTATGAATATAAACAAATAACTCTTTAAGGACTCACTATCAAGCTAGAATACCGATACCGGTAAAGTTTATTAATTTGTTTGATTTGGTAACGAGCTAGTTATATTTATAAGGCAAAGCTAAAAACGGGTAGCATTGATAAAAACATCAGTAAACATAGGTAGAGAACATAAAAAACAAATCAAAGTCGGAAATAAACGTGCAGGTAAAGTTCCCGGTGAACATGTGTGGTGTGACAGGCAGCGGGGCGAGGGACCGCGAGAGCGGGCCGGTGATTAGTGTTGACGAGTGCCCGCTGCATGGCACACCGGTCTCGTCTCGCGGCCATGTGACGGGAGCATAAAAGGAGGAGCAAGGGTTGCGGAAGACGAGAGGACCAGGCCTGGAGTTTATGTTTAGTTTTGTTTTACGTGTTATTATGTGTTTGTGGGCAGTCGTCCGTGAGGGGCTGCCCACGTTTTATTTTGTGTGTGTGCGGGCAGTCGTCCGTGAGGGGCTGCCCGCGGTTTTACTTTCGTTTTGTTTATTTATTTTGAATAAAAGTTTGTTGAACGTTTGCCGGTTCCCGCCTCCTTCCTTCCTATCTACGAACCGTATTACAACATGGTAAAAGAATTTAGACAGTGGGTAGTAGCTAAAGCTAACTTAATTCTAAAAAAAGTTCCTGGATGTGGTGTACTAGCTTTTACACATGCATTTTGTTATCTAAAGTAACATTTTGCGAAATTCAACACGACAGCGATCAACTTGAGCTAAGCATATTGAGTATTATTCATCTCTACTAATGGCTCGATAAGCGTATAACATTGTAACTTTATGCTAAGTAATGTTATGTTAGCTATATTAGGCAGCTACATGTGCTAGTGATACATGCTTCATGAAAACATAAACCAAAAAAATGTATAATCAAAATGACAGATTACCTGTCCAGCAGAAATACAGCCATCAAGGAGTTGCTTTTCAGCCCCTTGAGGTCCCTTAGTTCTCGTCATCGTTGGAAAGCGACGGCGATATTTACTCGCGTTTGATTTCTTTGTTTATCCAAAGACTTTTTTTGCATTGCCTTTTCTTGTACTGTCTTCCTTTTTTTGCATTGTTTGCCTTCGCTGCCTGCAAATCCCGGCACTGTGAATTTTGAATGCTCTTTCTCTGCCATTATTTTTCTCTGCGCGCATGTGGGCAGATCCTGTACCAAAAGCGGTGGTAGCCAGGGTAGCGAGAGAGAGTGACAGTCACCCAAGCCAATCACTTGTTTCGTCCCATACGAAAATAATGAGCGGTGTTTATTGCAGATTAAAAAGTCTAGAGTCACTCGATTTTTATACTCTCTTTTTCAGCGTACTTAGATTTTAATTATGTATTGACATATAAAGAAATTACCCTACCTTTAAAGGTATAGTTCACCCAAATAATTGATAATTTTGTTATTAAAGGTGCATTATGTAAAAAATAAATTTAAAAAATCAGTAAAATATCCAAAAACCACTGGGGCAGTGTTATATATTTGGTTCAATTGAGTACTTACAATATCCCAACTATTTGTAAATCATTAGAAAATTTATATTTTAACCAATGAACCAGGACGTGTAAAGGAGTCGCCTGTCAATTGCGTCATATCTGCATCAACCTCGGTTTCCGGTTTTTATTTTGCAGAAATGCTTGACTGTGAGCAACAAGTGTCATAGCAGCCGCTGAGCGAACGCATAGAATAACGTAATAATTTCAACACACTCAGATGTATCTAATATGCCAAACAGAGCTGCGTTACCTCATATGCATGACCGGAAAAGCGGAAATGGCACCGGTGACTGTGACATAATAAAAGTCCTGCTTCTCATGAGGCGTGTGTTGGGTTCACCTTATCAACAATCACTCCAGCGGCCTTGCTCAGCTCCCACAACACCCAGTCCTGTTCTGCTTCATACTACAGTAACGTTAATAATAATCATATCCATGAACATGATTTCTGCCCCAACCCTATCCCGGTTCTTTTCCACTGGCTGTGAGGTGAAGCCCACATGTCCCAAGAATCTGCGCTAAAACTTGCCGTCTTCAAACTATGTCTAGAGGGCATAGTTACACGGTGCACCTTTAATTACTCGCCATCCATCTAAACCCGTAAGACTTCGGAAGATCTTCGGAAACAAAAATGAAGATAAAATTGATGAAATTGGGAGAGATTTCTGTCCCTCCTTTGACAGCTATATAACTACCACTTTGCCGCTTCAAAAAGTTCATAAAGAGATCGTAAAAATAATCCACATGAATTGAGCGGTTAGTCCAAATTTAGTCCACTGCCGCTTTATAAAATGAACAGATTAAATGTAGGTTTTTATTAACATATAAACATTCATCAACTAACACATCAGTTATGATAATTAGAAGCTCGAGCATGTTTGCTATACGTGCGAGAATCAATGAGGTTTGTTTGTGCGAGCCAAGCATATATACCGATGAGCTTCTGTTTGCATTTGCTGACCAATGTTTAAATGTAAATGAAAGCTCAAATTCAGTCGGTTCATAATATAAAGCAATCGAGTCTCTTTGGAAAATGTGGACTAACCCCTTCAATTCATATGGATTAATTTTACGATCTCTTTATGAAAATTTACAGCAAAAAAGATTGCAAAAAGATTTTCTGAAGATGAACAGAAGTCTTAGGGTTACGCTTAATAACAGAATTTTAATTTTAGGGTGAACTAACTGTTTAATTTTGGTAATAACTTCTGGACTGTTTTAGTCAAATAACAGGTTTTATGTATATTAGTCTGTACTTACTGCGTCTTCTATATCAATGCAGAGTGTTTGGTTTTTCTCCATTTTACCATAGAGCTCGTTCAACCTTTTGTATGAGGCTTTGCAGTCTTTGCACAGTTCAGAGTGGTTCCTCTGTTTAGAAAACAGGATATTATCAAAAACAAGGATGTTTTAACTGAGATGGTCTTGATCTAAATGAGCCATTCGATATTACCTGATATTGCTCAAAGCAGGATAGTGAATGATTCAGAGTGGCCATGAAGTACACAGTATCATTGGAGAGAGCCTCGTGATCTTCAGTCAGACATTCTGAGGAACAAATATTTGGATTTTAAAAATCATCATAACTTTGAATAAATAAAACAATTCATAATGTTACTCAAAACCTGACACAACTTCTTCTTATTGCAAGAGGGCGAGAAGTACAACGTTCGGTTTAAAGTGAAAATGAAAGAAATGCTTAAGGGAAGGATCCAGTCTAATGCCAGTTTCAATTGAACCTACAAGGTTTCAGGTTATGTTACTTACGCTCGCATGCTGCTGATCCCCAGATCTCATCTAAATTGTTGAAGAGGGTAAAGAGAAGCATCAACCTATCAGAACGCATCAGGCTGTCATGGCAACTGACGTTTCCAGGACCCGGCTATGAGAACAACACATAATCACACAAGTTAAGCAATAACTTTTAACATCTGCAGTCCATAACTGATTTTATAATAACACCGTGTGTACAGTGACAAAATACCCACAAACCAGCATACGTGTTAATAAAAATATAAACGGTATATGCTATTTGTTCAGTTTAAAAAGTACAGTTGAAAAGGTAACTATTCAAATGGACTTTAGTTATTTTAAGATAGCTCTTTAAGCTCACTAAAATATTCCAGTCAGTGTGAGTCAGGCTTGCTGAAACACACTGAACACAATCACGAGACACGAGTGCATGTGACCAGCGGGTTGGAATTCAAACAACCTTCAAAACCATTTATAGGCAGTGTTATAGATGGATATTAAGAGTAAATTAAACATGTAATGAGCACTTACTTGGTCAGATGATATATTCATGTACGTTTCATTTAGACTGTTGAAGTAAGTGTAACAGTTCTGACAGACTTTGACAGGTCGTGCATAAGACACAAGGCAGTTCGCGTAAGTCACGTAGCGTTGACCGTAGATATGAAGCAGTTTAATACAATACTCGTCCATTTCCAAGTCCTCTGGAAACGTAGATGAAAGACTCAGAGAGTAGAAGAATCCCAAACCGTTTGCCTGTGATGGAAGCTTTATTGCACCATCGACAGTCATTTCCGATGGATAAACCGAGCAGTTTGCAACTGTAATGAATGTTATTGCCCATCCTGCAAATAAACATGATACCACACATGTACATTTCGTTAACAAATCCATATCTTTCTGGAGTCCGAATACAACGCTGTTGTTTCGCCAGATCTGCACAGCTTCCTGTTTTCTCCTTTCGTAGGTTCGATCACATGACTAGGGTAATCTCGCGATGGACGGGATTTTAAATGACAGGTGAGGTTGAAAGTGGAAAGTTTCAGCAATTTCCAGTTGTTTTGTTTCTATTCAAGTCATTATTTTAATTCAACTATTCGCTTTAATTTAGAGTCACATTTCACAGTTACTGCTTCATCTCACATTGAAGAAAGAGCTAAATTACTTGATACATGTCAGTGACTTCCTTAAAGGGATAGTTCATACAAAAATTAAAATGTTATAAATACTCTCCCTCAAGTTGTTCCAAACATGTAGGCTATGAGTTTCATTCTTCTGTTGAAACATGAGAAGATTGGCTATTTTAAAAATTGATAGGCTAATGAAACGGTTGTCACAACATACCACATTCTTTAAAATATATTTGTGTGTGTGTGTGTGTGTGTGTGTGTGTGTGTGTGTGTGTGTGTGTGTGTGTGTGTGTGTGTGTGTGTGTGTGTGTGTGTGTGTGTGTGTGTGTGTGTGTGTGTGTGTGTGTGTGTGTGTGTGTGTGTGTGTGAGCCTGTTTATGTGGTTTATGAGGACACAAATTTGTATAACTACATGGGTATTACACTGGTATTACACTATAAATGTGGTTTATGAGGACATATCAAATGTCCTCATAATTCAAATGGCCTTAAAAACATACTAAATGATGTTTTTTTGAGAAAGTAAAAATGCAGAATGTTTCCTGTGATGGGTAGGTTTAGGGGCAGGGGCAGTGTAAGGGGATAGAAAATAAGGTTTGTACAGTATAAAAACCATTACGCCTATGGAAAGTCCCTGTAAACCACATAGACCAACATGTGTGTGTGTGTGTGTGTGTGTGTGTGTGTGTGTGTGTGTGTGTGTGTGTGTGTGTGTGTGTGTGTGTGTGTGTGTGTGTGTGTGTGTGTTCAGTATCACATTTGTGAAATATAAATGTGTAGGCTACCTTTTATTTAGGTCTGTAGGATATTTAGCCTTGATTGTTAATAACGTGGTGAATTGTCAGTTATTAAAATATGTGGTGCAGTTTATAAGTTAGAATTGGAAATACAGAAATGTAGCCGCAGACTTTTCGTCGGTTTTTTGATCATGCCGACTTAATTGCCTGTAGCCTAGTCTGCTATTTAATTCTAGGTCATGTGAATTTTAAAATGTCCAGGACAGGTATAGATATAAAACACAAACAACTAGCTGTATGAAAATCTGGATTAGGCCTACCCTAATAGTAGGCTAGCCTATTTTTTAAATGATTATTAGCTATTTCATTATTTTATTCTGTGTGTGTTTGGAGACAGTGGGTTTATAGCCTACGCGCTGCATCCTCTCTCTCCTCGGTTTTTGACACCGCGTGCAATTTTGCGAATATGTTAGCGCGCGCTCGGCCAAAAAAATAATTACGGAGTCAAGGTAAACGATCTGGGCTCCGATTCTGATTGTGTTAATTGTCGCAAACCCTCGAATCAAGCCACTGCAGTCAATGGTCTTTAATGTGAAATTAGTGCCTCTTGATAACTTGCAGTCCACGGCAATTCTGCAGTCATGAGAGCCTGATGGAAATGGGGGACTCAGAATGCCTCGCATTAAGGGCTATTCTACTGCGTGAGCTGATGTCTGAGGGTAAATTCGCAGGTTTTATGTCGTGGATTGTGGCATTAGCTCTCTACCACTGCAGCACTGTTATTGTGATAGCTTAAATTGGATGATCCAAGTCACCCAGGCAGCTGATTTTTGCAAGCTGAGAGCGGTGTATACAAAATCATACAGAGATAAGGACGACTGAACATAACCCCATATAGGCCTATTTGTTTAATGCCCTGTAAAAAAAAAAAAAAAAAAATACGATTATTGATCGGTAGGAAACTAATCAGGTTTTTATACAGGTAGGCCTACAATTGCCATGTGCATTAAGGACTTCATTTGAATGCACAACGGAGACAGAGGCAATTGAGCGAGGACAAAAATCACTAATTAGGCTGCCTTAGTGAAGCATCTTCATCGACTGGAGGGCTCTTAAGCAAAGGGATGAGAACTTGGAGAACTTGGCTTAAATTTGGAAAATTATAAAAGTGCGTTGCTCTAGGATTGTCCTAATGAATTTTTAAAACGAAAACAGGTTTTCAGGAAACTACAAGAGACATTGATTTCACAGGTCAAAATCATTTGGGAAACTGTGCCTGCGATCGTGCTGACATTAACCCGATCAATTTTGTACTTTCAATTCCTAAAACATTTTCCAGATTAAAAAAAAAAAAGTTTATTTATCGTTTATCTCGTCAAAAAATAAAAATAAAATATATAAAAATAAAATGTAGCTATTAGGTAGGCCTATTATTATTATTTTTGCATTTGTCTTTTTAATAAATATATAGGCTAAATATAATTTAATGTGAATAAACAAATTAAATAGGCCTACATTAAGGTCCAGTTAGCCCATATGAGACCAGTTAAGGGTTAACTAAAGACTGCGCGGTCTGAACCTGGAGAGAGGAGCTGCAAAGTTATGCAGAAGTTATTCTCCATCCTTTGGGCCGTCCCTAATCCCCCAAAACCGCGTTCTTTTATGCGAGAACTGTGCCTCTTTTCTTGTTTTGCGTTGCCTATACAACATAAAGTCAGACTGCATTTAATGCTTATGGCGGGATGTGAGGGGATTTTGCAAATGCGAGGCCCCTTTCGCCGAAATATTGCTCTCTAAACGTCGTGTGAGTCTACCAACCCAAAGCGACCCCCGATTCTCCCCCGGGTGTCTGACTCGAATGACAAACCAGCCTGATTTCACTGCTTCGCTGGGAAATGTTGGGGCTGATAATAGAGATTTCGCTTTCATTTTTTACGGTTGACTTGGTTATTGTTGCTTTTCTTTTGCCCTGATTCCTTCCAGGGATTAGGCCTGACTTCCCCACTAGCTGCGGCCAAAGTGGCCCGAACTGGGGATGACAACTGACGAGGATCAAGGCTTGGGCTATTCTGCCCTCTGAGAGGCAGTGTGAACTGAGAAGAGCTAGGCAGGAGAAAAGCCCTTGGATTGGAGAAACGCGCTCTCAATGTTCAATGAACGGACGACTCTAAATAGCTTATAGAGAGTCCTGCACCCTAATTAATTACAACTAACTTTCTCGTTAAAACCTGAATATCAGGACATCACTTCGCATGCTAATGGCAGTCCAAAAATTTAGAAAATATGCAAATGCAAGGCAAATGCAGTTGCTCAATTTAAAGTATAAAATGAAGTTTTGATAGGCTAGATCTGAGATGGATAAGTGATACAAACTTTTATTGTTGTTGTTGTTTGTAGTGGTCATGAATCACAACCCTCTCAAACATACATTTATCACAACATTTAATATCATTTCAATATACCCATGTCAACATACCTTTATAGGCACTGCAATTCAGTTTTTTTCTTTCAAGTGGTACATATGGGCTTGTCTTAAAGGGAGAGTTCACCCAAAAAAGAAAATTACCCCATGATTTACTCAATTCATGTGCACATTACATTCTTCTTTCAAACGAATAAAATCAGATTTGTATTTAAAAAAATGTCCAGGCTCTTCTAAGCAATAGTGGCAGTAAATGGCAGCCCAAAATTTGAAGCAAAAAAGTGCATCCATCCATTATAAAAGTAATCCACATGGCTCCGGGGTGTGAAAATATCCATATGTATCATGTTATAAAGTAAAATATAGCTAGATCCAGATTGTCATGGGCCTGGTTGCCCGTTGACTGCAACATTGCTCAAAAAGTTGCCCTGTGTATCACCATCTTTCTATAATATGTGTTTACTTCAAGTCTACAAAATAACTTAAAATCTGTATAGCATTTTTTTTTTTAAACAAAACAAAAAAAATTATTACCTATAATTTTAATAATAATAATACCTACAATTTTTTATTTTATTTTATAGATGTATAGGTCTATGTCCCAGCTGTAAATAAAACCAACTCATAACAGCTTGGCGGTGAAAGTGGAACATGATTTGTCACTGACCTCCAAGGTCAATCTCAATCTCATTCCCAACAGTCCAAGCTGATCCATCAGCTATAGATCAGTTTGGACTTTGGCATATAGGAACCACTTTAAGTGCTGTATAGCTTCAAAGCTTAGTGCTTGGTTCTTCAGCGATTCTTCACCGGTGGTGTTTAGCACCGTTTTGTTGAAGAAATAAAATGCAATATGGCACCTCTTATGGGTTCTACATAGCACCATTTGACATTGGTGCAGTAGAGCACCTTTAAAAATAGAATGAATAAGTGATAAGTGGTTCCCCTATGATTATGAGCCGATACAAAAAATTATTTAGAGTGCGTATTTACATGATAGCATCGCAAGTTGCTGCAGATTTGTCGGCTGCAGCTCCATGATACGAAAGATGCTCTGCGAGATTGAGATCTGGTAACTGTGGAGGCTATAGTGAACTCATTGTCACGTTCAGGAAACCAGTTTGAGATTACTTGTGCTTTGTGACATGGTTATCCTAGATCAGAAGATTGGTACACTGTGGTCATAAAGACATTGACATGGCCAGCAACAATACTCAGGTAGGCTATGACATTTAAACGATGCTAATTTGGTAGTAAGTGGTCCAAAGTGTGCCAAGAAAATATCCCCCATACTATTTATTCAAGATACCAGGCAGGATGGATCCATGCTTTCATGTTGTTTACACCAAATTCTGACCCTATAGAATATCATAGCAGAAAATGCGACTCATTAGACCTTCTATTGTCCAATTTTGATGAGCTTGTGGGAATTGCCTCAGTTTCATGTTCTTAAATGAC